>NC_081569.1:75252328-75454105 GCF_022355385.1 Mustela nigripes
GGGCGCCTGGGTGGCTCAGTGGGTTAAGGCCTCTGCCTTCGGCTCGGAGTCCCGGGATCGAGTCCCACATCAGGCTCCCAGCTCCATGGGGAGTCTGCTTCTCCCTCTGACCTTCTTGCCTCTCATGCTCTCTCTCACTGTCTCTCTCTCAAATAAATAAATAAAATCTTTAAAAAAAAAAAAAGAGGGAAATAGAGACTTTAAAATGACACACTGGACCAGATGGACATCACAGATATATTCAGAACATTCCATCCCAAAGCAACAGAATACATGTTCTTCTCTAGTGCACATGGAACATTCTCCAGAATAGATCACATCCTGGGTCACAAGTCAGGTCTCAACTGGTACCAAAAGATTAAGATCATTCCCTGCATATTTTCAGACCACAGTGCTCTGAGACTAGAACTCAGTCACAAGAGGAAAGTTGGAAAGAACTCAAATACATGGAGGCTAAAGAGCATCCTACTGAAAAATGAATGGGTCAAGCAGGAAATTAAAGAAGAACTGAAAAAATTCATGGAAGAAAATGAAAACACAACTGTTCAAAAATCTGTGGGACATAGCTAAAGCAGTCCTGAGAGGAAAAGAAGTCAAACTCTCACTCTTTCTCAGGAAAGAAAAAAGGTCTCAAGTATACAACCTAACCCTACACCTAAAGGAGTTAAAGCAAGAACAGCAAAGAAAGCCTTAACTCAGCAGGAGAAGAGAACTAATAAATATCTGAGCAGAAATCAATGAAATAGAAACCAAAAGAACAATCAAACAAATCAACAAAACTAGAAGCTGTTTCCTTGAAAGAATTAAATAGGATCCAACAGCACATTAAAAGGATTATTCACCACAACCAAGTGAGATTTATTCTTGGGCTGCAAGGTTGGTTTAACATCCACAAATCAATCAGTGTGATACAATACATTAATAAGAACCAGAACCATATGATACTCTTAATACATGCTGAAAAAGCGTTTGACAAAGTATAGCACCCTTTCTTGATCAAAACTCTTCAAAGTGTAGGAATAGAGGGTACATACCTCAATATCACTAAAACCATCTATGAAAAACCCACAGCAAGTATCATTCTCAATGGAGAAAAACTGAGAGCTTTTCCCCTAAGGTCAGGAACACAACAGGGATGTCCACAATCACCACTGCTATTCAACATAGTTCTAGTACTAGAAGTCCTAGCCTCAGCAATCAGACAACAAAAAGAAATAAAAGGCATCCAAATTGGCAAAGAAGAAGTCAAACTCTTACTCTTTGCAGATAATATGATATGTTATTTGGAAAACCCAGAAGATTCCACCCCAAAACTGCTAAAATTCATACAGGAATTCAGTAAAGTGTCAGGATATAAAATCAATGCACAGAAATCAGTTGCATTTCTTTACACCAACAGCAAGACAGAAGAAATAAAAATTAAGGAGTTGATCCCATTTACAATTGCACCCAAAACCAAAAGATACCTAGGAATAAACCTAACCAAAGAGGCAAAGAATCTGTACTTAGAAAACTATAAAGTACTCATGAAAGATATTGATATTTCCACAAATAAATTATAAAAATAAAGTTATTTCCACAAAGAAAAGGAAAAACGGTCCATGCTCACGGATTAGAAGAACAAATATCATGAAAATCTCTGTGCTACCTAAAGAAATCTATACATTTAACACAATCCCTATCAAAATACCATCAATATTTTTCAAAGAAATGTAATAAATAATCCTAAAATTTATATGGAGCTAGAAAAGAGCCCAAATAGCCAGAGGGATGCTTAAAAAGAAAAACCAGTGGTGGCATCATAATTGCAGACTTCAAGCTCTATTACAAAGCTGTAATCATCAAGACAGTATGGTACTGGTATAAAAACAGACACATAGATCAAAGGAACAGAATAGAGAACCTAGAAATGGATCCTCAACTCTATGGTCAACTAATCTTCGACAAAGCAGGAAAGAATGTCCAATGGAAAAAAGACAGTCTCTTCAACAAATGGTGTTGGGAAAATTGGACAGCCACATGCAGAAAAATGAAACTGGACCATTTCCTTACACCACACACAAAAATAGTCTCAAAGTGCGTGAAAGACCTCAATGTGAGACAGGAATTCATCAAAATCCTTGAGAATAAAACACACATCATCCTCTTCAACCTCAGCCAAAGCAACTTCTTCCTAGAAACATCACTAAATGCAAGGGAAGCAAGGGCAAAAGTGAACTATTGGGACTTCATCAAGATTAAAAGCTTTTGCACAGCAAAGGAAATAGTCAACAAAACCAAAAAACAACTGACAGAATGTGAGAAGACATTTACAAAGGATATGTCAGATAAAGGACTAATACCCAAATATCTATAAAGAACTTATCAAACTCAACACCCAGAGAACAAACAATGCAATCAAGAAATGGGCAGAAGACATGAACAGACATTTCTGCAAAGAAGCCATCCAAATGGCCAATAGACACATGAAAAAAATATTCATCATCACTAGCCATCAGGGAGATTCAAATTAAAACCACATTGAGATACCACCTTACATCAGTTAGAATGGCCGAAATTAGCAAGAGAGGAAACAACATGTGTTAGAGAGGATGTAGAGAAAGAGGAGCACTCTTACACTGTTGGTGGGAATGCAAGTTGGTGCAGCCACTTTGAAGAACAGTGTGGAGATTCCTCAAGAAATTAAAAATAGAGCTTCCCTATGATCCTGCAATTGCACTACTGGGTATTTACCCCAAAGATACAGATGTTGAAAAGAAGGGCCATCTGTACCACTATGTTTATAGCAGCAATGGCCACGGTTGCCAAACTGTGGAAAGAACCAAGATGCCCTTCAACAGATGACTGGATAAGGAAGATGTGGTCCATATACACTATGGAGTATTATGCTTCCATCAGAAAGGATGAATACCCAACTTTTGTAGCAACATGGACAGGATTGGAAGAGATTATGCTGAGTGAAATAAGTCAAGCAGAGAGAGTCAATTATCATATGGTTTCACTTATTTGTGGAGCATAACAAATAACATGGAGGACAAGGGGAGATGGAGAGGAGAAGGGATTTGAGGGAAATTGGAAGGGGAGATGAACCATGAGAGACTATGGACTCTGAAAAACAATCTGAGAGATTTGAAGGGGTGGGGGGTAGGAGGTTGGGGAAACCAGGTGGTGGGTATTACAGAGGGCATGGATTGCATGGAGCACTGGGTGTGGTGCAAAAACACTGAATACTGTTACGCTGAAAAGAAATAAAAAATTAAAAAAAAAAAAACAATTTGTACTGTGATGTGCCAGTTGGGAAAAAAATAAAATAAAATTCAAAAAAAATGACTTACATAAATGTCTGGCTGTGGGTATTAAGGAGGGCATGTATTGCATGGAGCACTCAGTGTGGTGCATAAACACTGAATCTTGGAACACTGAAAAGATAAAATTAAATTCTTAAAAAGGATAAATGCAAGAAACTTTTACCAAAATATCTGATGTCTTCAGGGGAATTAAAAATGCCATGTATTTTATAAAATAAAGTGCCCAATAACAATAAAAGCCTTTTGTAAAATAAATGAAAAAAAAAAAAAACTTTTGCACAGCAAAGGAAATAGTCAACAAAACCAAAAGACAACTGACAGAATGTGAGAAGACATTTACAAAGGATATGTCAGATAAAAGACTAATACCCAAATATCTATAAAGAACTTATCAAACTCAACACCCAGAGAACAAACAATGCAATCAAGAAATGGGCAGAAGACATGAACAGACATTTCTGCAAAGAAGCCATCCAAATGGCCAACAGACACATGAAAAATTGTTCCATATCACTTGGCATCAGGGAAACACAAATCAAAACCACAATGAGATACCACCTCACACCAGTCAAAATGGCTAAACTTAACAAGTCAGGAAACCACAGATATTACTGGTGAGGATGCAGATGAAGGAGACCCCCCTACACTGTTGGTGGGAATGCAAGCTGGTGTAGCCACTCTGGAAAACAGCATTCTGATGGGGCACATGCACCCAAATATTTATAGAGACAATGTCCACAATAGCCGAACTGTGGAAAGAACCTAGATGTCCATCAATAGATGAATGGATAAAGAAGATGTGGTACACACACACACACACACACACACACACACACAGGAATACTATGCAGCCATCAAAAAAACCAAAACCTTGCCATTTGCAACAACGTGGATGGAACTAGAGGGTATTACTATGAGCAAAATAAGTCAATCAGAGAAAGACAATTATCATATGATCTCTCTGATATGAGGAATTTGAGAAGCAGGGCAAGGGGTTTTTGGGGTTAGGGAAGGAGAAAATTATGGGAATGGGAAGGAGATAAACCATAAAAGACTCTTAATCTCACAAAACAAACTGAGGGTTGCTGGGGGGTGGGGGCGGTAGGGGAAGGTAGTTGGGTTATGGACTTTAGGGAGGGTATGTGATAATGTGAGTGCTGTGAAATGTGTCAGCCTGATGATTCACAGAACTGTACCCCTGGGGCAAATAATACATTATATGTTAATTAAAAAAAAACAAAAATAAACAAATGAAAAAAACACAAAAGTATCTACATACAATCCTTTCACAAAAATTAGCTCAAGGTGGATCAAAAACCTAAAAGCAAAATATAAAATTCCTAGAAGATAAAATAGGAAATCTAGCTGATTTGAGTTGGTGATGACTTTTTACATATAACAGAAAAATCATAATTCATGAAAGATAAAATTGGTAAGTTGGACTTCATTAAAATTAAAAATTCTGCTCTGTGAAAGACAATGTTGAGAGAATGAAAAGATAAGCCACTATCTGAAAGAAAATATTTGCCAAACACATAACTGATGAAGGACTTATGTTCAAAATATACAGGTAACTGTTAAAAATTCAACAATAAGGAAATAAGAACCCCAAGTGGAAAGTGGACAAAAGATCTGAATAGAACTTCACCAAAGAAAATATACAGATGACAAATAAGTATATGAAAAGGTGTTGGACATTATACATCCTCAGGGAACTGAAATTTAAAACAAGATACAACTACACATATATTAGGATGGCCAAAATCCAAAGTACTGACACCAAATACTGACAAGAATGTGGTACAACAGGAACCCTCAGTCATCATTGCTGGTAGGAATGCAAAAATGGTACAGGCACTACTTTGAAAGATAGTCTGGAATTTTCTTACAAAATCAAACATTGATTTCCCATATGATCAAGTACTCAAACTCCTTCATATTTACTCTGATGGATTTAAAATATATGTTTATAGCATCTTTATTTGTAATTGCCAAAAACTGGAGATCACCAACATGTCCTTTGATAGGAAATGGATAAGCATATTGTGTTGTGCCCATATGAGAAGCATTATTCAGCAATGAAAAAAAAAAGCTATCAAGCTATGAAAAGACATAGGGGAAACTTGCTAATTAATAGAAACCAGTCTGAATAAAACTACATGCTATATGATTTTAACTTTCAATGACATTCTACAAGAAGTCAAAACTGTAGAAACAGTAAAAAGTTCAGAGTTGCCAGGATTTAAGGGGGTGGTAGCAAGGTGTGAATAGGTTGGTCATAGGGCATTTTAGGTCAGTGAAGCTATACAACACTGTAATGGTGGATACATGTCATTATGCATTTTCCAAAACCCAGAAACTGTGTAATACAAAGCATGAACCTGAGTATGAACTGTGGTCATTAGTTAATAATATCAATATTAGTTTACCAATTGTACAGATATACATTAGTGCAACATGTTGGCAATAGGAGAAACTGGGAGTGAGGGGTATAAGGGAACGCTGTCTTTTCTTCACAACTTCTCTATATACCTAAAACTGCTCCAAAAATAAGATTTTATTTTAAAAATAGATAAGTTTTTTCCCTAAGACCAGACATCCACTTGCACTAAAAATTAGCCTCTAGTTATGTCTTCAAAAATTCTGTCCTTGACAACCACAACCTTTTTTTTTTTTTTTTCCCCTGTACTGACTCTTTCAGCAGCCTGGGGGACTTTCCAGTCCTTTCCCACCTGACTAAGTATCATTCTTGGTCTTGGACTCTCCTCTCCAAACTTTTCTGGATGATAAATTGTCATGACCATCTTGGTATGCCTCAAAATGATAACAAGTAAGCATTATTTGTGTTCTGTCTTTTTGACATTCACATTATGGGGCACCCAGAGATGTCACTGAACACAGGGAAAGAATAATTATTATTCAGATCCCTGACCCCTCCCCTACCCCCGAAAAAAAGAGGCCTGATGCTTTCTGTCCTATCTAGGGTTATAAACAGGTTATCCTTGGCTCCATCAAATCTTGAACTTGTCCCTAGCTGTCTTGGCCCAGCCCTTCAGGGAGCATTGCCTATGAAGTTGCAAGATGTTCCAAAGTCAGGGGCACCTAGGTGGTGCAATCAGTTAAGCATCCAATTCATGGTTTCAGCTCAGGTCGTGATCTCAGGGTCATAAGATCGAGCCCTGAGTCAGGCTCCATGCACAGAATGTAAACTTCTTGGGACTCTCTCTCCCTCTCCTTCTGCCCTCCTACTTGTGTGTGCATGCACTCCCTCTTGCTCTCTCTCTTTCTCTCACACACATAAGTAAATAAATCTTAAAAAAATTTTCAAAAGTCAGCCAGGAGTAATTCAAAGTAAGCCATGTTGGTATTCAAAAGATCTTTTCCATTCTCAGCACTGTACTAGCTGCCTGGGCTGTCTTGAGCAAGTCTATTTTCTTATATCAGTTTTTGTCTTCAAGATCCCTTTCTGTTATTTTCCTTCATCCAGCAGCTCTGAGAGGTTCAGCATCTTCTTTACCCCCCATCAGCTTTATTAAAATATAATACACATATAACTGTGTATAAGTTTAAGATGTCCAATGTGATGATTTGATACACATATCCAACAGGTACATGAAAAGACGCTCAATAGCCCTAATCATCAGAGAAATGCAAATCAAAACCACAATGAGATATCATCACACACCTGTTAGAATGGCTAATGTCAATACAAGATAAACGCTGGTGAGGATATGGATAAAAGGGAACCCTGGCACACCGTTGGTGAGAATGTAAACTGGTAGAGCTACTATGGAAAACAGTATGGGTGCCCCTCAAAAATTAAAAATAGAGATACAATATAATCTAGCAATCCCATTTTGGGTATCTGCCCAAATGAGTGATGAAATCACTGGCTCAAATAGATATCTGCACCCCCACCTTCATTATGGCATTATTCATCAGAGCCACTACATGGAAACAACCGAGTGTCTATCACTGGATAAAGAAAATGGGTGTGTATGTATGAAAACATACAATGGGATATTATTCAGATGAAAGAGAAGGAGAAGAAGGAGTAGGAGGAGATGAGGAGGAGGAGAAGAAGAAAAGGAAAATCCTGTCTTTTGAGACCATATGGATGGATCTTGCAGGTTATTGCGCCAAGTCCAGTAAACTCATCCTTTTCTTAACACATTTACTCTATTTTCCCCTTAGCTCCTTAGTCTAAGTTTTGTTAAATAACTTATCATCAAACTCTCTCATGGGTCTGCCCAGTGTAGTTCAGTCAAAGCACATGTCGCTCTTTTGCTCACGTAGGTACCAGTGCAACCTTTAGAGAATGATTGCCTGCCCATTTAATGCTAAGTGTGACTTCAATTGAATTTTATTTGTACACCACATTCTTTCAGAAAGGATTTTAAGTCAGCTTCTAAAATGAAAAAATATAAAGGTAGAAAAATAAAAATTAAAGAATAAAGAAACATAGCTAAGAAGAGAAAACAAATGCACCAATAACAAGGCTTAGCAGCTTTTAGGATTGAACATAAAACCCATATAAGCTTCCTGGTATCCCAGTCAAGGAAAGAATTGTGCACAAGAGTAGAAATCATGTCATTTCTACTTTTTATAATTTTCTAGGGAAAAAATTTCTTTTTAGTCCCAACTTTAAATGAAATGTCTGATTTTAGGGTAGTGTACCTGATTGAATGGTGTGATCTACGCCATCCTCCATAGAAATTTCATAGTAAATGCAAAAGTTATGCAACCATTTGTCTATATCTTCTCTCCAAAAATTGGAGACAGAACAATTCATTATATGTTACTTTGGGGGTGGGTGGGAAGGCTTAATGATTTAGCTCTCTCATTTTCTCAATTAGCTCAAGAATAAGTTGCAGAAAAACTAGCAGTAGTAAAAGATGATGTAAGACTTGAATTTTCTTGCAGACATTTGGTCTATTGACTGTAGACTGCTGAGAGATAATCTAAGATTGCAACCTCCAGAAAAAGTCTAGGGTAGTGCTAACTTGTGATAGCTTAGAATAGATCCAAAATATTTTGAATCACAGTAGAGAAAGCGAAAGACTTAATATTCTATTATTCACATTAGACATTTTAAGTAAGTTTTCTTGTTTATCTAGAAATCTGTTTTGTGATTATGTGACACAAGGGAATTATCAGGTAAAAAACCATCTTTTTCCTCAAGAAAAAGCTTAGCAAAAATTTTTGCACTCAGAGTCAGTGTTTACTTAGACTGCAATGGTGACTGAATACTATATTGGCTACTGTACCAATGAACAACAATGAGTTGTGCACTGAGAACAGCAAAATTGTGGAGTCTGTTTTTTCAGTGGGGTTTACAATATAGTTAAGGAAAAAGAATACACACCCTTTAGATAAAAAGGCAATGGAAAATATAAGTTAATTGTCAGCTGAGTGCCTGTTTCAATTTTATATTACCTGAAAACAACAATTAGGCTACTCAACTGTGACTAACATTTGCCTTTGATGAAACAAAGTATACAGCTATTACCATTGCATAAGAGTGCCCACACAGGAGTAGGCAACTGAGTTCTCTTGGCTGGGGTCTGGGGCAGCTCACTGTGACCTCTTTGCCCCCCACAATCACTTTTCACAGGACATCAGGTAGAAAATAATTTGCTGGAGATGGTCCCTCTGAGTATGAGCACTATGTCTGTCTAGAACGCTGCCTACTTTTACCTATTCCTTCTAAGACTTCTATGTTGTATCTAACACTTTATAAATTAGTATCAATAATTCTTACATCTTAATAACAAGAAATTGCTGTAAGCAGAGATTTATGTGTAATCAGCTCTCTGACCTGATACCTTGCTAGAAATTAATTACAAGGTATCTTCTAATTTCCTAACAAAGTGAAAAGGACAGTAAGTTATACAAGAATGAAGAGAAGGGCATAATCCCCGAGGTCCAAAGCAGTTGAGCAAATCTTTTAAGGGAAGAGGGACTTGAGCTAAATTTTGAAGGAAAGAAGGGACTTAGTGGAATCAGTTGCCTGGGGAACAATCACTACTGTAAATTTGATGAGAAACTAGAACTACAGCTTCCAGAAGGACATTGACCATCTTAACCCACTTTCCTTATTTGTACTGAGAGAGCAGAAAACTCATTAGAATCATCTCGCTCATCTCAAGCTCTCCCTTCATGAAACCATGATAGGTCATAATTTACATCCCCTTCTTTGCCCCATGTGGGGCCCTAACTGTGAAGAGGGGAGATGGGTAAATTGCAGTGGCTAATGATTTTGTCAAAATTCTCCATCTTCTACATGCCAATAGCTCATAAGCTTCATTGGCACAGTCTTTTCCTCCTGCAGTAGATGAAAAGTTTTTGCATGAAGAGCAGACAAAATCCTCCCTATACAAATCAAGAGTAACTTTTGTCTTAACTCATCAGGATAGATGGGCTGCTCAGCTGGGCATAGGAACTTCAAATTTTATCTTCCATAGTATTCTTTGGGCAGCTGTTGACTATAATAATTTCATGTCTTCTAGTTTATTTCCTTCAAGGTCAGTCATTAGTACACACTAGAAATGAACTCAAGTAATCTTGAGGAAGCCACTGAGTTTGGTAGGAATTTTCAGAATTCTAATACCCTACCACTGGTAATAATCATGTGGCACTTGAAGCAAGAATTGAAACTTCAGTCTGTTTTAATATGCAACATAACTGTATCTACCTGCTTTATTTTCTTTGCTATGTTAGAGAAATCCAACACACTTTACATGGGGGTCGGGTACAGGGGTGGTTGAGCAGGGATGACTAGAAAGGAGAAACATTCTTGGGTGATCCACTTAACAGGCAAAGTTACAAAGGACTACGTAGTCCCAAAAAAGTTATCCAAGAAAGGCATAGAGGGTGGGATAGAGCAAGATGATGTTAGCCTCTGGAGACCTGGCTTGGAATCCTACCTCTACTACCCACCATTCTGTGATCTGGCACATTTGTGACTATTATTATACACTCATGTAACAAATAACCTTTGGATCTTGGAGAATTTGTCATGGTTTCTAAAGTTTCTTGGATGACTATGCCCATTCTAGATATAACTGCAAAAATGGCCAATTGTCTCACAAATTCAGGTAACTTGTCTTTCATACATCATAACTGGAATAGTTTTAGTTGTGACAATTCTAATGAGGTATTGGTATTTTATCTTCCAACAGCATTAAAATGTGTGGAATTTCAGACATTGGTGAACAGGTTAAGGATAGAGGAGGTCTGCCTGCAGTCTTTAAATATTGTTATGTAAACAAGAGTCATAATGGTTTCAAGATAAATACTATAGTATTTGTAGGTGATATGAGATGATGTCCAGAATTAGTGTTAAAATAATCTTTGAAGGAGAGAGATGAAGTGAGTGGGCACACAGATGAAATAGGGTTTGCCAAGTATTGATAATTATTGAAGTGTCTGATGGTCACATGAGGACACATTTTACTATTCTTCCTACAGTTACATATATTTTAAAACATTGTAATAAAAAGATTTTCAAAGTTGCCCCTTAAGGTAAATATTATAGAAACAAAGGATGAAGATTATCTTATAGATACATGTCTATATCCCTTCTTGTCTTACCTACACCTTATACATATCAACAGATTTAACTAATTAGAAGTAAATCAGACTTCAGGACCTAAAATTTGTTCTAGAAGTTCCATGATAGCTTTTTGTCCAAAATGTTAGAATTGAGAATCAACCAACCATGTTTATTTTATGTGGACCACAACAGCCAGCAGCAATAGGAGTAATGTCCACCCAGAAAATGAAGTTATTGAGTTGGATGTTGGACAATAAAAATCTCTGTCTATTAAAACAAAATATAAACTCATCAAGTTTAGTAGTAACAGTAGTTAACAGCAACCACATGATCATTGTTTTTGTACTCTGATATTGGCATAAACTACTTAGGGACAGCTGAGTTCCCCATTCAACTACCCAGATTCCCTTGGTTTCACACACATCTTGTAATGTTTAAAATCCTGGGGATGATTCCAGTTATAAGCAAATATCAGTCTGAACCCAACTTACCAATTTTCCTGGAAGCCACAATTAGTCAAAACTCTCCATTGGTGCCTTGGGGACCAAGCTGTTTACTAAGATGACAGTGGGAACACTTTGTACATTAGCTCCTTATCAAGGCAAAGTTCTTTTACTGTGTGGTTGTCCCTATCCAAATATTGAGAATGTTGCTATCTATTTCTCTACCCCCAAAGGGAAGCTCAAGTTCTGTCTTTTCCATTGAGCATTCACTGACAAATCCAGCCTATAATGAACTCTCCTTGAAATGTTTTTGCATATTTATTCATTTAAAAAACATTGAGAATTCACATACACACAATACAAACATAAACACATACACACACATTAAGCACAAAGACTACCTGGTCAATGTTCAAAAAACATCATTTTGACTAATTGAAATATATAAGTTTTTTAGTGGATGATAAAATGTCATAGCCAAAATTAACCATACAAAATCATTTATTTTTATCAAATACATGAATGGTGGCTATGTGTGAAGTTTGTCACTAGTCCCTGTGTGAAAACAAATAAATGACTCCTTCTCTCTAAGAGCTTAATATCCAGAGGTCTAAGCAGATATGTATGCTGATAACTGAAGTGAAGCCAGTTAAGAACTGCGTGGAGTTTGAATAACAAATGAAGTAAATTCCGGACTCCTTCCAAGATAGCGCTGTCCTGATCTCAGGTTGGCCCCATCGTTTCCAGGAAAACCTCATGACAAATTCTTGGCCCCCTACTGTCAACTCTACAAATCTGATGTGCAATAACGATGTCATAAAGTCAAATACCAGTCTTGTTTTTCATTAGAAGGCTGGGGAAGAGCTATTCTAGAATCTGAATCAGGAGCTGTTTTGATTCCCAGTCATTGTTTTTTCCAATAAAGCCATAGATTTAATCCATTAGTCAGGAAGCACAGCAGGGATCCTGGAAATGCTGTATCATCACTTTACGCAAGTTTACGGTGTTCTTGCCAAGTGTGCAATAAGAAACGACTTCATGATGTAAAATCTGAATTTGTTTGCCATGACATTTAGTTAAGAGTCTCAATTAATTGGTTAAGAAAACCTTTCTTATCTTCCAGAAAAGGTGAATACTTGAAAGATAAATTCCTCTGCACAGGATTTACTTAGAGCTGATCTCTATCTCCTTCTATTACTTTTAATGGACTTATAGCTTACTTAGACTCACTTAAACTTCTTTTTTAAGAACAAAATCTGAATAAACTCTTTACCCATTCTATAATGGACGAATACTAGAGAACGACTAAAATTTCACATATGTGACATCCATGCCCACTTCTATGTATAGAATCATAATGTTAAATCATTGATATTTGAGCAAAATTTATTTAAAAATTTCAGTAAATAAATTGCCTTAAAGCAAAGCTTGGGAACTTTAATTTTGAACTAGGAATTCTTAGAAAAAAATATTTGGTTTTACAACACCTAAGTTTAAATTATGACCATACATTACTATTTTGAGCACAGAACGAATTAGATGCAAGGTGATCCAAGAAAACATTTTTGAGAAAATATTTCAGGATAATACCAGTTTTCTCAAAATCTTTATAAACCTGTTGATAATCAAACTATTCTCTGACTCATTTAAATAACAAGATGACTGGGTAATGTTGGAGGACAAAAGCTCAGGAAATTTACTTCAATTTAAAGCAGTTCTGAAGAACCAATTCTAATTTTAATTTTCCTCATAAGATTGGCTGGTCACAGGTCTGAAAAGAGAAAAACTGGGATATTAGATATACGGAGGTAAGACTTCACTAATCGTTACTCCCAGGGATATTCCTGCAGTTCTATGCTGACAGGGACGAGAGATCCTAGTGCCCAGGTTGGGGTGGTGGGGTGTCTACCAGGGAATGTTGCCAAAGTCCCATTAAGCTTAAAGCTACTCTGCCACCAATTCCTTTAGTTTCACTGTACCAAGGGGCCCGCAGGCAGGAAGGAAACCATGTTCCTAGTAGAGAAGGGAAGACTGTTTGTATCAAGGTGATTGATATTATTCTGCACACTTTTAGTTTTAAATGAACAAGTACAGTGGCTGCAGTCTAAAAAGGGCATGATGACCAGTCCTCAAAACCTGAAAGTTGAGGGCCAGGGTTATAGTCACCAGGTAAACATAGTAGATCACAAACGTTGCTAGCCAGGGCACCAGGGAATCTAGAAGATAATAGGAGGGCGATGAATATCACTGTAACCCCAAGACCAACTGTTGTGACAGGGACGACATTATTATTTTTTTTTTTTTTTAGTTTTCCCCCCAACCAGAATTCTAGAAGGGTCGTTCCTAGATTTGTTGACTTTATAGAATGCAAGAGGTTCTGGACAACAGCAACAGTGAACTGTGGTCAAAGCCACAGCATATGCCACCCAGAAGTTCCTCTCCCCCACGATTGCTAAGGTGGAGGAGAGCTGCCTTGCGTAAAATTATGCCCCTCCCCAGGAGCAGCCTACATCCACTGATGGATTGAAAACAAAACAAACAAACAAAAAAAACCCAACCCCCCACCTCAATGCAAGGCAGTCTGAGGTATTTTTTTAAGGACTTTTGAAACTTTAGAGAGCAATCTGAAATGGCTGAGTTCTGGGTTGCAACTACCTTACCATCAATACACACATCATCAACATTTCCCTCTGCCAAATTTTGGTTTCAAGAAATCTCTGCATACAAATCTCTACTTCAACTTTAAGGCATTGCTAATCCCACTACTCTACCCAGGACTCTTACCCTTCCCCCACTACCACTGTTACTATTACTAAATGCTTACCAATCCTGAAAACAGGATATTTATTTGTGGAGTTAAAAATTCTCAAGGCCATATGTGCTATTCTTTTGTATAAAATATTTGCAATTACTTAATAATATCTAACATTAATTGAATGGTAAAGATGGGCCAGCTAGAACTTTGCATATATTTGCATACATTAAATTTGCATATATTAAATCATTTAATCCTCACAAATCCATGAAGGGGCTATATTTTATATATATTAAATATATACTATTATATGGTATATATATCTATAATATAGATATACACACATGCAGAAAAGGAGGATGAACCATCATGAGGTTAAATGAATTACCCCAAATTGCACAACATATAACTAATAGCTGCTATTTAAACATGAAAAATGTTTGGTTTCAAAGTCCAATCTTTTACATCACTGCCAGTCTACTTCCTGCCTAATAACTGTATGAAGTAAGTTCATGGTTTGACACACATTGTCTTCTAAACTCATTGTTACATTCCATTTGTGTCTCGCTGGTTTTGTTTGATGGGAGAAAAGCCAAGATGCAGAAATGGAGGAGCCTCCCTGTTGTTAAGGGCTATGTTCATCTTTTTGCTAGACACATTTCTTTCTTTGTTGGAGCTCCATCCTTTCCTGGGACACCTCTTGTTGCTTGAACAGCAAATTCATGATGGTTACATAGTGGTTATATGTCTATTCGGTATACTGGTTGAGATTTGCAACAATCCAATTATACTTTCATCTTTTAAGAAACACTATATATACTTATTTGAAGCTAAATCTACCTTAGCAAAAATGGCAGCTTTGTGTTTCTAGCCTGTAATTCTATGCAGAACCACAGTAATAGATTTTTCAAATTAACATCTTTTCAAATTTAGTACGTTTGCCAATGAAATGTAAAATGGAAAAGGTAGATGCATATTATCAGAGGAGTATTTTCATTCTTAACATATTTTTTACTACATTTTCTACTTTGTAACTAATGGAAATTTCAACTGCCAGCCAGTGGCATAAACACAGGATATTGTTAGCACGTATATTTCCAGCATGCATTTTCTCACAAACATTTTTATGCCTTATTGCTAATGCTATGAACCTCCCATAACCAGAATCCTTGCAGAGCATACCGAAGAGAGAAGGGAAGGCTTAAACTGCATCAGCTATACTCCATGTGGACTACGCTGAAATCAAAAGCAACTCAAAGAAGGAGATTGTCTCCACTCTGACCAATTTTCAGCTGAATCTTTTCTTCCAGGCTGGCTGGCTTCTGAACAATAGATTGGATCCCAGCCTCGGATTCTAAATCTTTGCAATGTCTATTGTGAAAAGGCTTTCTACCATCATAGGATCTGAAAGCTACCCTCCCTCCTGGAATGCATCACAGTCTGGTAGCACTCAGAGCTTTTAGCTTGTTAGTGCAAATCAACTTTTATTGCCTGCATTTGAGAGAAAAGGACAGTGAAATCGCACATCCATACATTATTTTGGCTATTTGTAAAAGGTTAAAAAAGACAAATGGAGGCAAAAACTGCAGCATTTTCTAAGGGCTTAAGAAATTACTTTGAAACACACATGCCCCCCCCCCCCCGCCCCACACACACAGGCAACACACACGACAGCTGCTAGTGGTTCCTGATAGTACACCAAAGACAAACTAAATGTTAGCTAAGTGATTTACTGTCAACATGGGATGACATTTTGACATGCATGGTTTTTATGTTTTCCCATTTTCTGTATGAAATTTGTGGAACTTTTAAAGCTGTTTCAGTCCAGCAGCCTGCTTAGTTGCTCTGACCGTTCAAGCCCTGCAGACAGTAAGTGGCAAGGGGTGGTAAAGAATTACCAATAAATTGGGAGCTGAGAAGCCAAGAGTGATGAGTAAGGCAAGTGTTGATATTAGCAGCTTTGATTTGAGGGTTTATAAAGGTAACCGAATGTGACATTCAGTCATCTGGATTCTGAAATGGGCGAGTGCAAGGATTACAGATGATAGCTTTTAGTGAAGGGCAAAATCTTTTAAATCTTTTATGGCTGAAGTTTCAAGGCAGAGTCAAAACTAGATTAGAAGATAATCAATACTCTGAGGCTTACTAGGAGGTTTAGAACATTTTTACTCAGAATTCCTATCTTAGGAAATGGTTTTGGGGAACAGTCTCAACTAGAACCAGTAAAAGGGGCTTTTGGAAGGTGATAACAGAGAAATATATTTTAAAAATACAAAATGATTAGTGTTACAAGCATCTCATTTGTACATATAAAACAGGGTCAGAAATTGTTATCTGTCTATAATTATGGCATTGCTGGTGTGCTAAGATCCAAAACTTCTGGTGGGTCACTTTTTTTCCCCACCTGCTTTTTTCACTCAAATTAGAGGATTCGGGTGATGAGAAGATATGTAATGTTGACTGTTTTCATGTACCCTGGGGTCTTGAGAATATATCTCAATATATTCAGATCAGCAGGTATAGTTCCTCCAGTGGAGCCTTGAAGAGATTTTTGGAAAAAGTGGTTTTGAACTAAGTCTGGTATATGCACAAATTGAAGTTTTCAGTATGCAAACTAATTGTGAACCTGTTTTTGCAACTAAAACGCCATGATTTCATCTATTTGTTCAACAACATGTATCAAGCCTATACCAGATGCTAACGATACTCATATGTACAAACACTTCCTAAAGCTTCCTACTGTTTTAGACAGTAGGCAGTCTGTCAGATTTCCTGCCCAGAGCCACCATACCACCTTGATCATGATTAGGCATCATATTTAGATGATAGAATCTAAATGTTCTCATTTTTCATTTCCCTGCACCTATATCTGTTTCTACCTCATTCCCTATTATTGATGAAATGTCCTCCATCTATTAAGGATCAAGAGCCCACCTCCTCTAGCCTTCCCACAGGATCTGCATCCCTTTCTTAACTTCACCATCAATCTCTTTCTCTGTATTGCCTTTCCCATTAGCAACAAACATGTGTATCTTTATTATTCAAGAAGAATCCTCCTAGCATCTCACATTCCCCTCCACATACCCCCTTTTTGTATCCCCTTCTACAGAATGACCATTCAAGAATAGTTTATACCTGCTGTCTCCACTACCTTGCATCATATTTTCTCCTCTTTCCACTCCAGTTTGGTCTATGTCTCCAACTCCACTGAAATGCTATTTATTCCAAGGTTACTAATGATATCTATGCTATTAAGGTTTCTTTTCTGCTCTAACTTCATCTTCCTCTCACCAATATTCAGTGCAGTATCCACCACCTCCCTTCTTGAAATACTCTTCTGAAGATTCCAGGACAGTACTCTCTCCCGGTTTGTCTCTGTTTTGATGCCACCTTCTCAGTTGTTTGTTTACCTGATGACTCCAGAGTTTGGTCCCCGACTCTCTATACCTCTCTCAGTAGGTTTTTTCCCATCAGTGACCTCATCCATTTCTATGGCTTTAAATATCGTGTTTTATTTTCAGCCCAAAGTTACTTCTGCACTTTGACACCTCCAAACTGGAAAGCTCATGGTCATTTCTGTTAAGTAGGTTGAAATGGGTTCCTTGATTGCTACCTACTATCCGACCAATTTCTCCCCCAGCCTTATATATTCTCACTACATGGTATCACTATCCAGGTGTTCAAGGAAAATCCCAAGAATCACTCTTAATACTTCCCTCTGCATCCTTCTGTACATTCAACTATCATCAAATACGGACACTTCTTCCTCTGAAATGGATTTTAAATCCATTTCCCTTCCTTGATCTCTAGTCTTACTACTTCTAGTCCGATGTCCCATCATGTCTCATCTGGATGAGTGTAATTTCCCTGGCTGTGCCTCCTCACCCCTTATTCTTCTAAAATTCACTTTTCCTAAAACAGCCAGGCCAATTGTTTTAAACATAAATCCCTCCTCTCCCTTCCTTGCTTGCGTATAACTTCATCAATGACTTTCCATTGCACTTGATAAAAATCCAAATCCTTTACGTGTCTGGAGCTCTTTTCTCCAAGTACAGATCTCTGTGTTCCCAATTCTCATTCTTTAAACCTGGGCAACAGACAGCTCCTCAAAGAAGACATTCCTCACTAACTGAGTAGATTCTAGGTATCAGGGCTTTCTTTCTCTCAAGGTACCCACTGCAACAATTTGTTTATTTTGTCTCCATTAGTTGATTCCAAATTCCTGAGAGCAGGGACTATGATTGTCTGATTCATTAACACATTATCCAGTGCCTACTTTGTGGTTGAAGCATTTCACGGCTCAATAATTATATTTAAATCAATGACAGAAGGAAGGAAGAAGGGAATATGATTTCCTACAAACTTACCAGCACTTGATACAGATCATTCAGTTTCAAAATTAGGAATATCTGGGCGTAGGCTCAGCCAGTTGTTTGCTCTGATGGTACATTTCACTGAAGGAAGAGCTGCTCATAGTTCATGCCCTTGTTTTGCAGATCACACTTCCTTTGTTTACAATTCATAGTCAACCTACTTACTATTATTTCTTAAATCTATTTAACCTGCTTAATTTATCAAAATAGTCATTCAATTTCCTCTCCTAGAACAAATGTGAATTTCACTTGCAATTCTAGTTTCAAGCAAAGCACTATATTACACTTATTTTTAAAAATAGCTTTCATTAAGCTATGAATCTTTGTATTTTGTATTCAGTTTTAAGAGCTCATCAAATGTTAAACACGATAATGAAAGTTTTGCAAATTCCACCATTTTCACAGATTCTTTCGTTAGCAGTTGAATTATTTATATGATACTCTTACTGACAATATAAATTGTAAGAATGACTAAACTGAATCACAAGTTTCAGACAAGTTAACAATCAGCCCCTTTGGGCAACTGAATATTATCAAATATTATTAGATGTTAGAGGAATTTCATATTAAATGAAATTACATGAGAATTCCCAAATGAGGTTAGACTTGAGTGTACGATATGCCTCCATCTGGAATTGGGAGGGACTCCTACAAAGGCCTGAGCCAAAAGCAAACCAGTGCTGGTCTAATGAGGATCTGGGAGAGGCCTCAGGAGAATTTTAATATGCTTCTACTTCTTTGCCCTTTTCATTTGGTTTTTAAGGACATATATCATTACTGGATGACCAAGAGGCAGTATTGATATGTGACTATTGAATTAGTCATTTTTCCATTAGATCAGAGCTTTTTCATCCTGTGATCCTGATAGTCAGTATCTACACAATCAATTGGATTGGACACTCAGTCAATATGGCCTAGAAATGGAGAAGTCACTATTCATCTGTTCCATTTCTAAATGCTGTATTTTTACCACAAACCTGGCTTCAGTTGGTTTTATTTTAGCAAATATCTGCCTTAACTCAGTATGAGAAAAGCAGAAACATTGACCAAAAGGCACATATTTGCAATGTTTAATAGGAAGCAAAACGAAGAACTAGATGCTTTTATAAAACTCTGATTGTTGCATGCCCTGTAGCACTTCTGTATCATAACTTTCAGCTTTGCATCTAGACAGTAAGCTCCCTAGAGCAGTGCTTGCTGTAAATTGTATTATTGTCAAAAATATTCACTGGCCTTCACTTTCAGGACCTCTTGACAGAAGGATTATTCTGTCCACCTCATTGACAATTGGCTTACAGATGTGACTTAATTTGGCCAATGAAATGTGAGTCAATGTAATATATGCCACTTCCAAGCAGAAATTTTCAAAGCTAGCTCATGATGCTACCCTTGCTGTTTTCTAACTAGAATGAGTCTGGCGTGAGTGGACAGGGGCTGCTCCTTCAGCCTAAATTGCAAAATGTAGATCAATATGGAGCAGAGTCAAAGCCAATCTTCAAAAGACATATAGGCACCAAATAAACCTTTGTCACTAAATGCGTCAAAGATTTTGGGGGGGTTCTTCATTATTGGGGTGAAGCCTACCTTAAGCTCATATGAGTATTAAAGCTATATAATCTCAAATTCCATGTATGTATGGCAAAGAAGATGATAATTTGTTGAATGAGAAAATGAACCAGAAAAAAAGACAGTGTTTATTACAATATTTTAGTCCTTTACAAAGCACTACTGGGTACAGAGATGTAATGTATTCTAGTCACTAAGATAAAGAATTCAGTTCCAAAGTGGAGATCTATTTAAGAGTAAGTGGTTACTACCATTGGTACTCTAAGAAAACTAACAGCAATTTTTATACTTGGAGATTTCAAGGTTTTAAGTGTAGCAAAATATTCAAGTACATAAATTATAAGTACTGCTGAATAAAGATCCCAGTTCCTACAGATTAAATGGTAATCTCTATCAATTTCTCCTGCCTGGGGAGTTTCGATAAAAATAAATGATGTTGCACTGCCTATGCTTATCAGACATGACCACACATTTCCTAAGGAGAACATCCATCAGGCACCCCTACTGCCTATGGGAGGTTATATTCAGTGTAAGAGGAAATAATAGCAGTCAAGTTGGCCTTAATTAGTCCTGCACTTAATTTTGAGAAGCTCTTTGAGTATATTTATTTCTTCTCCCCAATTTAAATGTTAAATTATTAGTATTTCACAATTCATCACAAGCAATATCCCGAGGAACTTCTGTGCTCCATGATTTTTACAACCTCATTGTCTTCATAGGACTGAATATTGGTCTCAAAATCCTATTTCACCTAAGAGTTCTGTGTGAAGCCATCATATATTCCAAAACACAGTGCAGTAGTTTAAGTCTAGATGTAAATAGCACAAAATAAGGAAGCAATGTCACAATCATGTAACAAAGTTCATCTGTACGTACAAATACATTTAGATCTAAGTTGGGGTGTCTACATGATTGGGCACAGCAATCAAGGTTATAGATTGGCCATCTTAAAGACCCCTTCATGATCACAGACAGCCATGAACGAGAATGATTTTTACCCACCTTTAGGAGCGATCTGGAACTCTAACCAAGCATGGTGCTAAGGAACATAAACCTGTCTTTTGGCTCTCTCTGACAAGTTAGGAGCAGAATTAACCACAAGGAACACTTTTTCCCTACTCCTACCTTTCATCTTCAATAATGCTTGGTTGGAACAAAAGTAGGACTGAGCCAAAATACAAATGAAAATACTTCTCCAGTCATGTAGTAACATGAGTTACTGCTTTTGATAGGAGAGCATGCCTCTGGCTCTCATGAGTTTTTAAAATATAAGAAAAGAAAGAAACCAGCCTGGTTTCAGATAATACCAAGGATCCAGTTACCAGCTAATCATCTGAATTCAAAATATCTCATTTGGGGAAGTTTGACAATAATATGAATGTTCCATGCTCCTATTTTGTCTCCTAACAAAGCACGGTGAAGACCTTCTTTGGTACTTTCCTTTTCATTGTATTCCTCTCATGATTGAAAGCAAGTAATTTATAATGAATGATGCCTTCAAGGAAGAGTGAGATTGCTACCTGCTTTTATAGCTGGTAATGGAAAAACTGCAGACAGGGTAGGTAATAACTTACCTCATTAATTTTCTCAGACATGTTTTAGGCAATAAACACCTGATTTGAAACTTTTGGGTGTACAGAAACACCTTGGCCTTCCGTGGAACATGTCTGCTCCCAGAATACCCTAACTTTTGACACCCGTCCTATTTCTCAACTAGTGAATTAGGACATTCTGACTATGCCTTTACCTTCTATAGGATAATATATATGTTCCACTTTGCCTTGCTCTCATCATGGAATCACATTTAATGAGAAAAATGCATCTGTGTGGTTTGTGAATGGAACACAAATGTAATTTCAGAACACTTGTCTATAATTGGAGGGTCCCTGCCTATGAAGCTATAAAGACTGGGTGACCCTGCAGACACTTGTTTTGAGAAAGTAAGTAAAGTGCTTATATTCAGGCTCTGTCAATATGTGAAAGTTTGCTCTGATGGGTGATTCAGAGAATAGCAATAATGACGATAATGGCAGTGATGCTCATAATGAAAGTGGGAGTATTTTTGGAAAACAATGTTCTGTTTCATTCAAAGCCAACAAAAAATGACACCAGGGGAGCCTGCAGGATATAGAAACTGTCAACAAAGAGTTGTGGTTCCTGCTGCCGCCTTCAGCTGACCCAGCTATATGACAGAGCTCTCTCAACCACTTTTCCACTCTCTGTGGTGTCCAAAATACTTAGCAAAAACAAAACAAAGCAGCAAAGACCTTCCTGCTATTAGCACCATCTTGACCAAAGGAAAAGCCCATTTTGAATGTTGGCCTCCCCTCCCCCTCCATTTTATAAGTTGCTCTCCCAGGAGAGTGGTAACTTCAGAAGGTTCTCATCCTGCTTCCCAAGGGTGTTGCAATCTCTCCTATATGCTCAGGACCATAATCCTGGAGGGCTTGCTTATTGCTGATAAGGCAATTCTATATTCGTAGCAGGTAATGGGAGGTGTTCAAGCACAATAAGGGAGCTCAAATTGAAAATGAACATCAAATTAAGGAAGTAGGAAATCATTTGTACATTCTCAAATTGAGGTAGGAAAGTGGCTTACGCCTTAACCAAAGAACCCCAAATAAATTGTCAAGTTAACCTTTTTGGCCTTTTCCATCCCTTAATTCTCCTTCTTCTCTGAAAAGTTATGCTCTAACTTTACAGTGGAGAAACCTGACAAGTACTACCTCAGTCAGGTGATCAAGGTTATCATCAACAATGGTAAGTTATGTTAACAGCATGTACCCTTGATACATGATATGATTAAAAAATTTCACTTAATCTCTGTGGTTTTCCTCCCAAAACACATAACAGTCTAATCACAAGAGGAATAACAGACAAATCCCTGTCGAGGGATAGTCTACAAAATATGTGACCAGTTCCTTAAAATTGTCTAGAATCAAAAATAAGGAAAGTTTTTGAAACAATCCCAGCCAATAATGGCCTAAGGAAGCATGACTACCAAAGATAATATGGTATAATGGAACATAAAAAAATAGCCATTAGTTAATAAAAATGTATCAGTATTGGTTCATTAGTTGTTACAAATGTACCATACTAATATAAGATGTTAATAAGAAGCAAAACCTGGGTGTGTAGTATATAGGAACTCCCTCTACTATCTTTGCAGTCTTTTTGTAAATCTTCTGTTACAAAGGAAAACATTTTCCAAAGATGGAAGAAAAAAAAAAAGAAAAGAAAAGTTATACTCTTTACCTGGGCTATCCTGCTACTGTTCTGGGAGGGCTGTGTTCTCATTCAGCTTTCAGTATAAGAAAACAAAGTCCAGAACTGTTGTATGATTAAGATAGCCATGGTGACAAGGATTTAAGATTCAAGGCTGGAGAATATCTTCAACAAAGGCCTAGAACATTCTCATTATGTCAGAGGCAAGAGTCCTCTGCTTTTTCTTCCTTTTTATTTGTTCTATTTAAGAAAAGAGCTACAGTATCAAAAGCAAATCTTAAAAGCTTGGTAACCCCACAGACAACCTGGAAAATTTATTTCTATTCTATGCAGTTACTACTGCAACAGATACTCCCCAGGAGTCACCCATTATTACTAGGTGCTATGAAAGTGGAACGTCCACATTTTTGTCCTCTTAGGATTCAGAATATAGTGGAGGAGGCAGGAAACAAGACATGGATAGCAGCATGACAAAGTAAGTCACCAGAAAAACATATGCACATGACTCTGTATAAGTGTAAAATGGAATGGATGACATGGTTTTCAGGAGATCAAAGAAGGTATCTATGAGATTGGGGTGTGACAGATATGACCAAGGTACAGTTGGTAGTTCTGGAAGGAGCAAACAGAAGGTTAGATACTGAAATGGGAGAAATGATATAGGCAAGATCGAGAAATAGGAAGACTATCTTATGATTAGATAGTGCACTCAAGTTAAAGTAGAAGGTTTATATGGAAAAGTAACTAGCATTAAACTGGAAAAATGTATTTGGACTAGATGACTTAGGGGCACAAATGTCATGAGTCATCCAAAATTTCTACTTCCAGTACAATTGACAAGAAGGAAAAAAGGTAAAGAAGGAAGGAGGAAAAGAAAAAAAATACATATCTATTGATGTCAATGGATATATACAGATATATACACATAAACTTATATACGTATGTGCCTCTGCCCTTCATTTTATGGAAAGATTAATTATTACATGTTATAAACATAAAAGTGGCAAAATAGAGTCTATCCTCCAATTCGTAACGTAAGTCCTCTGACCTTCCATCTGTTATAAAAGTTTATTTAAATTTAGCCCAATATGACTTATAAAGTTGCATACATTTCTGGACTTTTATTTACTTAAATTCTTTGGAAGTCTAAGAAGCATAAACATGGATGGAACATTTGTAAGACTACTGAGAAAACATGGAGCAAAATATTGAAATATGATCATATAGATTATAAAACTGAATGGAAACTGTTGTAAAATCAATTGAGAATACTGAAAAAAGAAAAAACTAAAAAATAAGAGCAGGAGTGAAACAACACTGTAAAAGCAATTGAATGGGATGAGTCACTGCAAATGATCACTAAGCTGCAAAATATAGAGGGGAATAAACTAGAAATATGTTTTACCTACAGGCACTGCCATATACACACTATGAAGTGTTGGATTATTGAATTATTTGTCCTCTGTGAAAAGAAATGTTTGTTTTCATAATGAAAATGCAAATATATAAGTGAATTAATATTTTATTGATAATGATTAGGATTTACTAAATAGTATATGTTACACTAGCTATAATGTTATAAATTTTTAGGAACCTATAGCATAGATCGTCATCAATAAAGGTTTTTTATCATGAGACTTAAATTTTGTCATGAATTTTTTAATGTGTCCAATAATTTGGTGGAGCTATCTTGCAACACTAGAGTCTATAAAGCCATGGGAATCCCAGGGAATTTTAAGCAAAAAGCGATATGAAAAAAATCGGACCTTAGGAAGGATAGCCTGACAACAGACTGTTGTATAAATTGGGAAAAGGAGTGACTAGAGTCTCTGGATTGAAACAATCCTCATTAGCCAACCCTTAGACTTTTCTTATCATTCCATCAGCATACCAGTGACATTCCAATTATTTTGTTTTGTTTTACTTAAATTTATATTTGCCCTCATGCAACTGGGGAGCAGCAATTTGTATGGCTAGTTTTAAAGAACTTCAGGAAGATACTGTGCTTTTTTTTTTTTTTTTTTCACTCCTGCCCTGACTTTTCCACAAGATATATGAATGTGAAGTTTAAAGCTGCTCTCTAGCTCTCCCCAGTAGTAACTGCATTACCTATTACTGACACTATCTCAGCATCAGTGGAGAATATACGAGGCTGCCAGCTCTTTCTTCTCTTCTGTCTTTGATCACTGCTCCTCTAAATAATATAAGAGATTTCCAGGATTGGGCTTTAGTGTCAATTTATCACAAAGAAAGCACTGTTGCTTGTTATTGGTTCAAGCCGCATTCCTATGGAGACCTATTTTTGTATCAAAATTATTACCAACCTGGTAAATGATGAGACTTCAGTGTATTCAAATGATGTCGCATCATCGGGAAAAATCCACCCGAAGAATACATTTAGGTATCAAGCCTTTGAAAATTCTCCAGTCGAGGCAATCTCCAATTTCCCACCTCCAAATTGAATGAGAGGAGATTCTTTTAATTTAAGCTTTAAAGTTTCTATTCAGTTCCCTAAGCAGAAGGTAGGCAGGAAAGAAAAATAGAAGCTTTCAGGGAGATCTGTATCTCTTTTGCATAAGATGAACCAACCAGTGGTATTAGTTTAAATTGTAGCAGCTCTACATACTAGTGGATTTAAGACATTTCAACCTAACCTCAGATGACACCAAACTCTCTGAATTCTCTGAAACTTTTAAATAACAGCCATTAACATGAAAATGAAACTGACTAAATAATGGAGCCCTCCACGTGTTAATGACACAAGATAAGAATTTTCTTTCTACCTAGGGGAGGGAGAGAAGCAAACTAGTATCAGTGTTTTTGTTACCTTTTAATGATTTCCTCCCTTTCTAGCTACTTTTCTTCCTACCTTCTTTCTGTTAAAATAAACAAATATGTTAAAAATTTTAAGTTTTCAGCACAAGTCAATCTGAATTGGGCAGCACCAAACCAGAAGTGGTTAGGAGTTCTCCATCTACAGGAGCTCAGAAAGGAACTTTTACATTAAAAAAAGGCAGAAGCAAAGTAAGGACATTACTGACTGGCTATAGCTTAAAGCCTAATTGGCTGTTGTGATTGGATGTCCATATTGTTTTGATTCTATAGCCCTGAGACATTCACAGGCTTCCACTCCCCCTTTCTCCCTACCCTCCTCCCTATTCCCTCTCAGTCTCCCCCTCCCACCTGCTCCCCCCAGCACCCCCCATAAAGAATTTCTTTCTTAACATTAAGCATTTAAGATTTCCTAAGAAGGACTCTCATCTAAGGAGTGGAGAAACAAGTCTTGACACAGATTTAGAAATGGATCCTCACACACACACAAAATAATGGCTCTGTTCATCATGCCATGTAACAAAATTGACTCCTCATTCAGACTAAGCTCCATCTGGTTTAAACAGCATCTCAGCTGGTGTTGCTTTTTGTCTAACGAGAAAGAACCTCAAGGTATATATGGTTATGGATTTTCCCATATTTTTGCCAGCTAATTAAATTTTTCTTCAATTCAATGAAAGAAAGAACTAAAGAGGTTAACTCACCACTCTTCGGTATTCTTTGTATTTAAATTTCTTAAAACTGCTTAAAATGCTTTAAAACTTTGTATTTATAAAATGCTTAAAAACCTTCTAATTTCTAATAATTCAACTACCATTTAGTAATAATCACATTGTCTATAAAATGCATTTTAGATCTGAGGAGTCAGCAAGTGCATTATTTAAACCCTCTAATGGTATATTATTTGCAAAAGGGTCAAGATTTATTAAAGCATTATTTTTCATTTACCACAAAGTTTGAAAGCTGTGAATTTGAAATATTATTCTCAGCAAGAAAGAATGAAAAAAACAAATGGCTTTGTTTAAAAAAGGGGCTTTGGTGTTAGGTAGAATTTAAGACACAGTATTGGGATTGAATTTGATTTGTGACCCCCAAAAATAGAGAAAAAAAAATCTAGTGTTGGCTTCTAATCAGCAAGTAATTCACGCTTTGGACACCTTCTTAACTGATCCCTGGTGGACTGGACATCTTTGAACAAAGATTCCTAAGGGCTCATTAGAGCTTTATCTTCCTGAAAGTAAAATCATTTCCCAGATATAAAAGAAGGCACAGAAAGAGCACTAGGGAATATGTGGTTGGCAAGTTAAGTTGCCTAATTGATCAAAGACCTAAAGGGAGTTGATTGGTATACAGAAAATGCATTACATTCATAAATAAATCTGAAACATTAGCTATAATGGACAACACATGACAGACTATACTAGCTAGTAGAGATTTTTCCCGTGTATTCTTAGGTAACAATATCAGGGAATATAATTAAAAAAATAAATTTCTGATTATCTTTGAATATATGCCAATCTATAGACCAGGTAGCAAAGTTAACATGAAATTTTGAACAAGGAAATGTATTTTATTTCAAAACTTCTGAAACTTGGGCGACATGAAATTTATGTTTATAATGAGCCATTGGAAAATATATCACCTCTTCTTTGGGAAAGAATGTGGCCTATACAAGAGATTTGAGAAAATGGCATTGAAATTATACAATTGAAAATGATGGCTGAGAAAAAAAGTATTCAAAGAAATCCTACAGTTACTCAGAGGGCTATCTGATTAATTAAAATTTTTTTTCAGATTTCATTTATTTATCTGACAGATGAGATCACAAGTAGGCAGAGAGGCAGAGAGAGAGAGAGAGAGAGAGAGGAGGAAGCAGGCTCCCTGCTGAGCAGAGAACCCAATGCGGGGCTCGAGCCCAGGACCCTGGTATCATGACCTGAGCCGAAGGCAGAGGCATTAACCCACTGAGCCACCCAGGTGCCCCTGATTAATTTAAATTTTAAATTGACATGTACATAATTTGAAAGAGGGACACAAAACCAAGAAGACACACAAAAGGTTGGCATTAAGCTATGAATTATATTTTTAAATGAACACTTAACATGATCTAAAATTCGGTGGGGGAAACTTTCAAAAAGAAAACAAAACAAGATTTCAAAATCTACATTCTCAACAGTATAACTGATGAAGAGAAGAGGGATGGGTCTGATGCTCGGGGAAAAGGACATCAGGATATCAGTGTCTGAGGGTATACAAACCAATAATCACCTACAGGAACATGAGTGGCCTTCAAACTGGTATGGAAAAATAGGATGAAGAGGAATTATGCCTTAGGATAAGAGAAGAGAAAATTTGAGTAACATCTCATTTAACTCATTCTCAGATATGTATTCCCTACCAGGCATGTAGAAATGTGTTCCTAATAAAATATAAAGAAAGCAGGTAGAGTTGCTGTTTTCCTGGAGCTTATAATCTAGTAGTGACATAATAAATAATCACACAGATAATAAATATATATAACTGCATCTGAAAACTGCCATGGAAAAACAAAACAAAAAAAAAGAAAAGAAAAGAAAAGAAAACTGCCATGGCAGAAGTACTTCAAATCTCACCTTTTTTTTAAAGATTTTTTATGAAGACAATATATATGTGTGTGTGTGTATACATATATATATTCATTGAAACATAGTCAATGAATTCATTGAATTTCATCCAATGAAAATTCATATTTAAAGAAAAAATATATATGTATTGCCTTTATAAAACAATAGGCCTACAGCAATAAACCATAATCAACCACATTAAAATTCCTCCTATAAAATGTAGGAATAATCACTCAAAGTCAAATAAAAACTATAAATATTATTACATCAGGACTCAACCGGTATCAAAAGATTGGGATCATTCCCTGCATATTTTCAGACCACAATGCTCTAAAGCTAGAACTCAACCACAAAAGGAAATTTGAAAAGAACCCAAATACATGGAGACTAAACAGCATCCTTCTAAAGAATGAGTGGGTCAACCGGGAAATTAAAGAATTGGAAAAAATCATGGAAACAAATGATAATGAAAATACAATGGTTCAAAATCTGTGGGACACAACAAAGGCAGTCCTGAGAGGAAAATATATAGTGGTACAAGCCTTTCTCAAGAAACAAGAAAGGTCTCAGGTATACAACCTAACCCTAAACCTAAAGGAACTGGAGAAAGAACAAGAAAGAAACCCTAAGCCCAGCAGGAGAAGAGAAATCATAAAGATCAGAGCAGAAATCAATGAAATAGAAACCAAAAAAACAATAGAACAAATCAACGAAAGTAGGAGCTGGTTCTTTGAAAGAATTAATAAAATTGATAAACCCCTGGCTCGACTTATCAAAAAGAAAAGAGAAAGGACCCAAATAAATAAAATCATGAATGAAAGAGGAGAGATCACAACTAACACCAAAGAAATACAAACTATTATAAGAACATACTATGAGCAACTCTACGGCAATAAATTTGACAATCTGGAAGAAATGGATGCATTCCTAGAAACATATAAACTACCACAACTGAACCAGGAAGAAATAGAAAGCCTGAATAGACCCATAACCAGTAAGGAGATTGAAACAGTCATCAAAAAATCTCCAAACAAACAAAAGCCCAGGGCCAGATGGCTTCCCAGGGGAATTCTACCAAACATTTAAAGAAGAACTAATTCCTATTCTCCTGAAACTGTTCCAAAAAATAGAAATGGAAGGAAAACTTCCAAACTCATTTTATGAGGCCAGCATCACCTTGATCCCAAAACCAGACAAGGATCCCACCAAAAAAGAGAGCTATAGACCGATATCCTTGATGAACACAGATGCGAAAATACTCAACAAAATACTAGCCAATAGGATTCAACAGCACATTAAAAAGATTATTCACCACGACCAAGTGGGATTTATTCCAGGGCTGCAAGGTTGGTTCAACATCCGCAAATCAGTCAATGTGATACAACACATCAATAAAAGAAAGAACAAGAACCATATGATACTCTCAATAGATGCTGAAAAAGCATTTGATAAAGTACAGCATCCCTTCCTGATCAAAACTCTTCAAAGTGTAGGGATAGAGGGCACATACCTCAATATCATCAAAGCCATCTATGAAAAGCCCACCGCAAATATCATTCTCAATGGAGAAAAACTGAAAGCTTTTCCACTAAGGTCAGGAACACGGCAGGGATGTCTATTATCACCACTGCTATTCAACATAGTACTAGAGGTCCTAGCCTCAGCAATCAGACAACAAAAGGAAATTAAAGGCATCCAAATCGGCAAAGAAGAAGTCAAATACATCTATGTATATAAAAATAAAATGATAGAGATGTTAAGCATTTTATTGTTTTTTATTTCTAATTTTTTAATGTTTTAAACATACATGAGTTTAAACTAATTTGGCTTATGCTACACATTCCATAAATGTTTAAAACATCTGTTTACATGAGGGTCTTAAAGATTACCTCAGTGTGAAGAGTAGTAGAACATGCCACTCCAAAACATACCACCTTCCCATATGATTATTTTGACCTAAAGGGAACTGAGAAGAAGCAGATACAAAAAAAATCTCTCTGCCTTCTATTTGTCTAAAAGAACATGAATTTTAACAGCCTTGCCCTCTTCTCTCTCTAACAGGAAGGACAAAAGCTACTTTTATCAGCGGAGAGAGGATATCAAAGGAATCTAGGTAACAAACTTTACAAACCAGCCCGTATCTTCAATTTGGTCCCTTACCTAGCTACCTTCTCACAATCTGCCACTTTAGAAACTCAAAGTCCCTTTCCTTTGTCTTATCACCTCTCTAAAAATTTATTGTTCTTTTATTAAGATGCTACACAAGGTTCAGAACCTTTTAGGCTTGGGGGATTCTAGGATGCAATGGGATCTTTTAACCAAATTATTTAAATGTCTAGGTCCAAAATGAGTTATACTTCATGGGCTGAATTTACAAATGCAATCTATGTCACTGCTTAGAGTATTTGAAAAATTATAGATATTTAAAGATGATAACTAAGATCAGAAATGCACAAAAATCCTAACCTTCAAAAGGACAAAACATTATAAAACAAATGAATTATGAGTGTCTGTCATTGGCCACACTCTCGGTCTTCTGAGGATCGCTAAGTCTGTATCTAAGTGAAAGCAGGAGCAGAAGCTAATGTGATCATGAATGTTGTTTTGGGCTCACTTCTAAACTGAACTCCCTTTGCACTGCCCGTTCTGCAGCTGACCAAGCACTTCCCCCACCCTATGCCTACTCTTGCTTTCATCATTTTCTGGGTATGGAAGCTCTATTCCCCTCTATCTCCAACCTCTTCCAAACCACTGCTTCATTTTGCACTCCTGGCTATCCCTTCCTTCATTATTTGCACATTTCATATTGAAGGGTCACTATTTAACCCCAGGACTCTTCTTAAAGATTTGTCCTCCATCAGCTGACCTGAAGTTTACTGTGCCCTGACCCAACCCTCAACCTGGGCCACAGCTTCCCGTGGGTCCTATGTCAGAGATGAATACACATATGAAAATGACATGTTAAGTTAACAAATGCTTGACCATCCTACCCTAAGAGAACTACGGATAATCTGACTGATTTACAAGCCTATTTTGAATAGACCAACCACCATAAGGCTAGCTAAGACTAGAGCCAACTGGCATGTTTTCTTACAAATGAAAAAGGACCAAGAGTGAACAAAAGTAAGCTCTTGGATGACACACCCAAGAGCTCCCTATTAGTAAGGCTTATGCTGACATTTTTTGAATTTTTTGAACATGTGTCCCATGAGGAGCCAATTTCTGAATGCACATGTCCACAAAGGAGACCCTTTGTCCCTATATCCCATCAGCATATTCCATTCAACCTACATGCCCAGGACATTCTGACAACTTTATCCTTAAACTACACCCAATCCCAAATCTTAGAAGAAGTGGATTTGAGAAACTTCGTCCGATATCCCTTGCTTGACACCCTGCAATAAAACCCTTTTTTTCTGAAGCAAAACCAGTGTCAGGTTTTAGCTTACTGCACATCAAGCAACAGTCCCTTGTCTGGTAACACTTAAAGTCCGCACAAAGTGCACTCATAGGGTCATACCAAGCTACCTTCTTCTATCCTCCGACTGAGCCACCCAGGCATTCCTATCTTTTCTGCTTCTTTCTTTTGGATTTCTATAACATTATAGGATGGTAGATCAAAGAAATGTGATTGCAAAGCAATGAGTAAAATCTTCCATATCTTGGAGAATAAAAATAGTAAAATGTGTACTTAACAACTGTTTCCTTTAAGGGCATTCACAATCTATGAAGTGTTGAATAATTAATTGCTGAATCTCTAAATATATTGCTACCATTTGTAAATCAGTAACTTAAATAAAAAGATAAAAACAACATCAACAAAGTAAATGTTAATGACACCAAATTATAAGATACGACAAAATAATGATTGGGCCAAAGTATTAAAATAACATTTAATAAGGATAAATGTTAATGTTATTTGGTTCCAAAAAATGTTTATAAACTCATTAATATGAAAAACTAATTTAGCTCAGGACCATATCAGACAAGCTAACGCTATAACAGTATCTTCAGTCAGTTATTTTCCACTTTTTAAATTATCTGGGACAGGTAGCTCACTAATGCTCCAAATAGCCTATACCACTTTTGAAAAAAAATATATTGGGTCAGTTTTGCCCTGTTTTAACATATATCAATTAGTCTAACTTTTACCTTTGGATGGCAGCTGTTCAGATATTTGAAGAGAGCTCTCAAAGAAATCGCTAAGACATCATTTCTTCTTATTTCTTCTTATGTTGCCTCCCCAATTCTTTCGACAGTTCTTCACAGGAATTTCCTTAAATCCCTTAACTATTCATGTCCTCCACCCCAGAAATACTATAGTGTATCAATATGTCTCAAAGTGTAGGATGCAGAAACTGGCACATAATCTGGTGAGATCTTACTTCCCTTGTAATGTAAAAGTGTCACACAAAAGGGCAACTTACTCCATTTCCAGGGCTTTTCTTATATCTGCTGTTACTTAAAAATAATCACCCCAAGATAAAATTTAGGCCAAAGAGACATATTTTGGGGTGGTATATTTTGTTCCCCTTCATGAGCTTATTACATTATAAACTTGGGCCATTTCAGGGAGTTACTCAATTTCCCTGGGTTTCTCCTGTGTATATAGGAGATATACATGTCATTAAACATGTTTGTTTTTCTCCTGTTAACCTTCCATTATGGGATGTAGGAAGGGTCTCAGCCAAGAACTAAGAAAGGTAAAAAAAAACATTATTCTTCCTCCCCTGCATTTTCTTTGAGCCAATTCTATAATATGACAGATCAGCATTTAAGCAAATTTAAATGGCATTGGTAGAGGTGTGATATCTAGAACTTAGCAGTCAATATCCCTCTTACATACTATATGAGTTATACCGTATCTGTAATATTATTTCCATTCTTAGAAAATATCTGTTGTTATTTTGATGAATTAGTGTGCATTCAGAAAACAGTAGCCAGGAAGATAAGGGTGGTCTTGGGACCATGTGACCTAAAGAACTGGTGACATAACATGGCATCTCAGGTCAGAAAAGGAGGAATGGTTCCCTCAAAACTCTGACGCATGACACCTGAAAGAGTGTCCTTTGCTGTGGTCATTGCATAAGGCAGCATTAGACAAATGAGTCAAAGAGGGGCAGAAATTGAAACAGCTACTTTGAGATGTGGTAAATTTGCCATCATTACAATACTTCCAGCAGAGGTAGGTTTCTATTTAGCAAGAACATTGTGTTAAGGATTCAGGTATTAGATGCCAGGTTAAGTAAATTTCTAATTATCCTTCAAACCTAAGCTACTAGGACTACTAGGACCAACATTCCCCACCAGTTCAAGAGGAAATCGGGTAACATAGAGGCAGAAAAAGAAAGTTATGTATGCACTATGCAACAGATCCTGTAAATCACAGAACAAGGTGTCCTGGCCTTGTCTGTAGTCCACCTGGCTGCTTCCTCTCCCCTGGTCTACATGGTTGCTTCCCTCTGGCAGGTCATTTCCTACCTAGCTCTCCTGAGACTTCTAGTCACTCTGCCCTCTAACCCCTGGTGTTGGATGCTCCCAGAAGCTCCAACTAAAGCAATAAGGAGGTGCCATTTAGTTCTCTCAACGACTTACCTTACCATTTTAACCTCTGCAGGCTCCTCTGATAATTTTTTTATATTGTTTTAATTTTTCAATGAAATGGTATATGTCATATAAATCACTAAGAAAAATTATGTATGTTAACATACATCCATATATGCATTTAATCAAGCATATACAAACATTTGTTTCAGATGTCACTCTGAAGTCATTTTGCAAGGCAGACAAAAGATAAGATTTTTCATTTCTCTGTTCCTATTTAGTAAATTAGAAATTAATAAAAATGAAAGAGATGAAATAATAAAAATATAAAATTCAAACAGATAACAACTTGGCTTGGCCAGTTCAGAGACACAAACATGTACCTGATAGAGACTGTGATTTATAATAATTTTTAAATATTACTTGTTAAAGAAGTATCACAGCTGGTACTTGATGTACCTGTACTTTTTTTTTTTTCCTCAATTACGGTTTGCCTGGTGGCAAACAAGTATTATAGGTATTTCCTTCTTCTTACTAGAAAAAAAAATCCCCCCCAAAACTATAATACCAAATGGTCATTTGATTTAACATCAGCTAATGATTTAAGAGTTTCCACAAAGTGAGAAAGTGTGAAGTCATTATTATAAATGTCTTTTCTCTAACCATCTTAACCATGCCTTGGTATGTAATTACTAAGGAGACCATAAAGATATCAACCCCATAAACAACTCATATAGAAAGAAGTGTTTAAGGGTGCATGCCTAGTGTCTTGATCAACAAGCTCCTGAAAGTATGTATAATGAGAAATACTAGGGTGATAGGGTGTATAAGGGAAGTAGAGAACTCAGGTATGATTTTCGCACTGAAGGCTTTGCTTCCCTTATTTAAACTATCAACAAAGGAGAAGCAACAAGCATCTCAAGTAATAGGTATTCTCTCTAGATGAATAATAATTATGCTCCTAGACTTAAACAACGGCTACATCATGGGATGGCAAATAAGACAATAAGACCTGTAACTGGGGAAAGCTATGACTTGGCTATTGAGCAAGTATTTTTCTTCTAAGACTGTGCATCAATAGTTCACTCTCAGCTGAATTTAGTAAAATTGAATGAATTCTACTGAAATGCCAACTCACCAAATTAATTTTGTGCAACGGCATAGGATTTCATGCATTTGATGTATTTGATAAAACAGTGGAGCTAACTGATCATGGGGTTCCACTAAGCAGAAATATTTCCAGAACAAACACGGCACAGAGAAATAAGTCTGTCTGTCTGATAAAGGACCTGTAACAAACTCGAAGAATGAGATGCATCAAAGTGAAACTCATATTGGCGACAGGTATAGCTGTGCTGGCGCTAATTAACCGTCTGAAATTACTGGGGATTTGTTATGCATGGGCTGCTTTTGTTAGTCCAGAGCAGAGTCATCCAGGATACCTGTGGCAAAAATTTAGGCCTTTTTTTCCCCCAATATGAGCAATAACTATAAATATTTATAAGAGAACATTATTTGTATTATTATGAATAATAAAGCGAAAAAGAAGGAATGTCTACTAATACTCTGCTCACAATTAGTAAGGTAGAAGCCTGTGACTTCTCTATACAGCGTGACCAACAAGATAAGTTTCTAGAACTCAGTTATAAGTACACCGTGTAATAGTATAGATTGTCCAGAACATTCTGTTGTAAGCACACTGCATAATAATATAGGCTGTCCAGAATATTAGCCTCCTCTTCTGTACTTGCCACTTTACCTCTGCTCCTTCTCTTGTCTCCTCCACATCCTGAATGCCTCTGATGTGTGGCAGAATCTGTACCTAATGTATTTCAGAGCCAGAAGCACCTAGATGTTCATTGAAGCACGTTACAATGTCCTTAGAACCTCTTACTGTCTCTCCGCTCCCTTCGGAAACCATCACCAAATGGTCCTTCTTTCTCTGGACTCTTCAGCTCCAATTTGCTTCTGCTAATTTCATCCCAAGGCAAAGACAGACCAAGATCTAGTGGTTAGAGCCAGAGGTATGGCAGGAGCTCGTTTGGTGTCTCTGTTTCCCATGTAAGGACTGATTCACAGTGTGGCCCTGGGTGAGTTACTGAGCCTCCATTGCCCCCACATGAACCTGAATCTTAATAATATCTACCTCACCGAAGGTTACGAGAATTCATTAATAAACTATCATTATCGGTCTTCATTATGCACCTGTGTATAACCCCAAAACAATCCCTCTTGTTCTAATTGAGCAGTACAGTGTGTGTTTTTTCCTGTGGTTTTATTTTTTATGTGTGGGGAGGGACCATTGTGTGTTCTCGCCACTCCTGCTCAAGACAGCTATTAGGACCAGGCTGCTTTATCTGAGTAATTTGGCTTAGCGGAGTTTTTTTAAGTCATACCACAACCTAGAGGTTGACACTGAGAAATTAAAATGATGATTATTAGGCTGGGTTACCATCCATTGCAAAGTGACGGGCTCATTTTTCTCTCTTCAAAACTGCCAGCTAGCTGGCCCCTTTGCTTCTCAAAGCAGCAAAGTTTTAAAGAACCGAGGAACATTACCCAAGCCACAGTGCAATAACTCTAATAAACTGCACCTGTGGATGACTCTCTGGTTTATTTATATACTGTATCACAGGTCATTAACAGAAAATAACCCACTGAGATACAACATTCTTGTTTACAGTGAGGTTCTGGTGGTGACAGCAGGAATATAAAACACAAAATCAACAGGGAACACTGAACTAATAAAAAGACAAGGGTCTATAAAGCATAGAAAAAAACAAAACCAACTGTGCAGGCAAAAATAAAATAAAATAAACTTCCATCATAAAACAATCAAAAGCTACGGTATATTTATAGAGACAGGGGAACCCAAAGACCCACTGAGCTGGAATATTTATGGGTGTCAGATTGAAAGTCAGGAAATCTGTGTGCAGTTGGGAGTGAAAGCTTGATCAGTTGGATATATCCCTAGAATTTGTTTCACCTTCTTTTGGTTGTCCTTAACAAACATTTGAACCAATAAGCTTTTAGAGATCTTGGTTATTAGGCTCTGGGATTAACCTTCCAAAAAGTTTAATGTATGAGGAGTTTAGAAAATGCTTGCTAAGGGGGTGCCTGGGTGCCTCAGCCTGTTAAGCATCTGACTCCTGATTTCAGCTCAGGTCATGATCTCAGGATCATGAGATCGAGCCGCCATGCCCAGCATAGAGCCCACTTAGGTTTCTTTCTCTCTCCCTCTTCCTCTGCCCCTCCCTCTTCTCTAAAAATAAAGAGAAAAGAAAATGCTTGCTTAGAAATTCTTATGCTAAAAAGTAAAATTTTAACCACATTATCACTATTATAACACCTCTGTACCTGTATGCTGTTAGCAGTGGAGTCTTGTCTTTACAAGCAACTGATCACTTGTAGGTAGTATAATTTTAAGTTTTATTGAACCCATTTGCCTCAGTAAAGCCTCCATACTCCTGAATCACAGTTTTTGAAATTCTGTTATTTTCTATTTAACACTGCCTCCCTCTACCACTCATCTCTTTAGTGATAATAATTTTAAGATGACTGATGCAAGGGTCACAACAGGTCTTACTACAATAAGTATTTAGGTGGCTCTGGAAGAAAAGGAGAAAAGAAAGGGAAAGGCAAAGGGGCGAAGGGAAGAAGGGGGAGGAAGGAAGTAAAAGAGGAAGAAGGACATAGGAAAGAAGGAAGGTAGTTTGGTAGGTGAGCTGGATTCTAAAAAGCACATATTATGCTTCTGTATTATCCCTAAGACGAGTTTAACCATAGCCCTCACAATGTGGATATAATGGCAGTGATACAAAAAGCACTTAATTTTAATTGAATTATCTAGGGTTGTGGCATGACAATTCTTTATCACCTTCATAACATACCTGAAGTGAGTCTTATTGCTTCCAGGTTTCTATATTTTTGCATCTTCAATACAAGAATCTAGTTTTTAAACAAATATTTATTTTCTATTACATACAAAACAAAACAAAAACAAATGAAAAAATTAAAATGAGCCCTGTTTTCTAGGAACTTGTCATCTATTTAGAAGCTAAACTCCATGAAGGCAGAAACTATTTTCTCACTACTATACCTCCAGCACTTAGGAAAATGCCAGACACATGGTAAATGGTCACAATATACACACTGAATTAATGGGTGAATGAAGTACAGATGAGAAATGACATTAGGGCTATAGAAACCTAAAGAGTCCAGTTAAGTGTCACATAAGTCACTTTTTCAAATGGAAGTTAATGTTACTGGACAAATACGTGTATAGGAAGTAGCAAACTTTCTGGTTTATCAAAAGAAGGTTGGTTTAGGATATATAAAGATTTGAAAGTGAAAGCAATCTAACTAGAGAAAAATCATATTATCTGGGGAACCAAGAGGTTAAAAATGTGTAATACGCTATGTAGGTAAGTTTTGTTAGTATGTATAAAATGACTGATCAGCCTATCTTCAATATTGGAATCCTTTATTAAATGTTATTTTTAAGGTGATAGAGAATCTTTAGCTAATAAAAGCCACAGATACTGAAAATAGGCCAATCCTTATAAACTCATTAATTATTCACATGTGCCTTTGGATCTTAAGCAAGGATGACCCCAACTTTCTAATATTAGAAGGGGTAGTTCTTGCCGACTTGTAATCATTTCTTCACTGTTGGCTTTGAAAGTAATAAACCAAGATGGTGTCAGTTAAAACAAAAGAGACCCAGATGTGTTAATGGATGGAGATGCCATGAGGAGCTCACCCGTGGGAACCTGCTAGTTACCACAGTAACTGGGAAATTTAAGAGCTCAATATATTTGAATGAATGAAGGAAAAACCGGTTCAAGTTGTTTTCCTTTACACAGACAGAAATGGAAGCCCAGAGAACTTATGTGACTTGCTCACAGTCACAGAGCTTATTTGTGGCAACGTTAGGCCAACTCTTCTGATTTTTGGCCCCATATTTGATCTATTTTCCTGTTTATTTAAGCTGATGGTGATTCCATTAAAGGGACTGGACCCACTAGCAGCTGCTCTTGAGATATTTTCTGATTCGAGTCTTTAGCCATGAGACATACATCTCTATTCTCATTTCTAGTGAGATTGAACTGGCATCCCTGTGCTTGTTTCTGAGGAGGAAATCATTTTGAGTTGAAACACAGCCAGACTGAGGAAGTCCTGCTGAGTCTGAAGGAAGTTCACTCATCCTTTGCAAATGCTCTGGAAGGAAGAAAAAATAATTCTTGTCTTTGCAGTTTTAGCTAGCAAATATTGGGCAACAATCCATTGGATTATTTCCTATGCACCTGTATGTAAATAATCCGAATGGAACTGATTAACATTTAAATGCTAAGTTACTGAAGTATCCAAGGGGAAATTGATTAGATTAACTTGATTTGGTGCCAATATGGTAAATGCCTTAATGTTTTAAACAAATCGAGGCAGCAATCTGTGATGATTTTGAAACATTACATTTTTAAGGTCCTCATTTTGAAATCTAGAAGAGTGAACCCAATTGCAAACAGTTTGTTTTCCTTTTCCTTAGTGTCAAATAAATTTTTAGGCTTATTTTTATAGTCATGGAGATTCTAGCAATGGGTCACCATTGTGTTCCTCTAGTGGATTATTTCTAACCCAAATGGCTTTTTTTGTCATCTGAAGAAACCAAATGCCTTTGGGGCTCAATGCATTTAGAAAATATGTAAATGATGGCTTTTCCCTGTCAATCCAGGATTGACAATTCAGTAAGCCCTTCATCCACATCATCTGTAGCATAATAGCATTTTAATTTAGAGTGAACCTTTTTGCTTAGCTCATATGTATCTTGTGCATTTTAAGAGAAACTATTTACAGAGAAGTACAAAAGTCCCTAGAGATGCAACATCTCATTTTCAATTCCGTTGGCAGGAATACTAATTACATTATCACATATTCAGCAGCATTCAGCAAAGTTATTTATTCATTCATCCTGAAGACCTGCGATGTCTACCAGGTCAGTTTCAATAGCAGTACCTTCAGAATCTCTGTGGATGGTACACACAGATAATTGGGTATAGAGTTGTGAGAAAAATCTCACCCCAAAAAGCTCAGCCTTGGAGATTTGCCTGCTTCCTCATTCTTTGAGCTGAAAGAGAAAATCCAATAGTTGCTAGGAATGAAGAAACATTTGTCACCTAACCTGCTCATCTCCACAGGTTCTGGTTTCTTAAATGAAGTTTGATTTTAGTTCTTAGAATAGCAAGGGGAATTGCAGACAACTAATACTTAAGTCAGGGTGAATGATATTCTGAGAAGGTTGTCCTCAATATGGTAAAAAATATTCAGAATTTATGCATGGAGCAATTTTGCTCCTCACATGACTTTGAAAGTGAATAGTTCTTGTTTAGCACCACATGTCTTTGAAACCTTCAATAATCATTGCTTAATGATTTATACCACACACCATCTTTAGTATGCTTGCTTCATTGAGATGTTAGAGGAACTAGAGGAATGTAAATATGCACATTTTAATATAGCTGTCAGATTTTTCCTGGGAATTTGTACTCCAAGACATAGAGAGAATACCTGACCCAAAGACTAGAGCTTAGAAGATCGCTCTGTAAATACAAACAGCATGATCCTCAAAATTGTCCAATTTCACAAACTAATGGTAGCTCTGATATCATGCCACATCTGAAGCAGTAAAAACTGACTTTGATCCATCTCACTCAGAAGGTAAAGAAGAAGGTTCTCAGAGACCACAAAGCAAATTCCTTGTGGCATCATTAGAGTTTGCTTCTGTATCAGGTTTGGATCTTCTACCTTTTTGTCTCAAGGAATTGTGTGAATGACTTTGGACTAGATGCGATCTCTGGACAAGATACCCTCCCATTTTGTGTCCAAGCATCCCTTCCCTTTATTATAAAAGGTTCTGTCTTCAGCTCCTACCACCAGACCTAGTGGGCATTCAGATGTAGGAGAGGAGTTTCATTTTCACAGCATTGCTGCACAGTCAATGTCAAAGAGCAACTGGAAGCCCAGTAAGAAATCTAACTTTTTTCACATCTTTAATGTCACTTTCCCCTAGAAATAGAAGATAAAAATGGATAGGCAGAACAAACCAACTGGGAAATATTTCTAAAACTTAAATGCTACAGAAAATTGTAACATTACAAACCTATTCCTTAGAGATTTAAGATTCTTAATAAAGGTTCCAGAATGCCAAAGATTTCTTGGTAGCAGCAGTTGATAATGGAAAGTCTTTTCTGTTTTCTGAGTTCCTAAATGGTTATTTTCGTTACCACCGATAACAGTGATTCTGGAGTCAAACTTTCAGCCTCCTTGTTAATATTAGAAGCAAAAAGGCCAAAGATAATTTGGTGTGGGCAAAGAATATATTCAACTTCTCTTTATAAACATTCTTAACTTTATAATGGCTTTCTGGCTTCAGTGGGGCCAAACACATAGTGCTAGAAAATGCAAGAGCATAAAACTTGTGTTAGAGAAAATCACAGAACAAAGCAAGCCTGTCATTCCTGGTTAGTAGGGATTGACTAGATTTTAGAATTTATTTAGAAGAAATAAAACTTCCTTTTAGCAAAATAATCAAGAAATATTTGATATATAAAATAAACTTTCAGTGACTACATATAGATACTAAAAATGGGCAAAGAGTGATAATGTTCCTAATAGAACAAAAGTGATGCCCAAGCACAGACATGTTTGATGCAAGAACCAGTATGGAGATGGACAGAGGAAGATGAGCAGAATTCAGATATTACAAAAACAGGAGGCAACTGGATTGAATTCACACTGAGCTCATTCACTTGAACAGAACTACCTAATGGTTTTCTCCAATTCCATAATGAAGAATGATAGAAAAATATATGTTTTCTAATCTGCTACATAAGACTATGCTTAACAATGAAACAATTATAATACCCATTCTATAGTATGGATTAAGCCATTCCAATGGATCATTTCACTGTTTCCATTAAATCCCACAGCTCTCTGAACTGGCAGGGCCCCCTAATGATTGCAGTGAAGATTCTGGTGCTAGAATTATGCAAACAAGAAAAGCTCATCTTCCAGAGAGTCTTGTACTACATGTTTCTACTTAGGCTATTTCTACTTATCTTATGATACCAGCCAGAGGGACTCCTGTGAGCCACACAAAATTGATCTTTGGCTCATAACTCTCCCTATAGAACAATTCCATAGGAAATAATTCCAGCAATAATTTGAATATGTGCTTGTCTTTCAAATTATTTAATTATTTCTAACATTTTCTAAGTTCATTTAAGATAGAACTATTTAAGGTATGGTGTGTATGTTTATGTGTTTCAGTTGTATGGATTCAAGAGATGGAAACACCCTATTACTATCAAATGAGATATTAATGAGCAAATGAGCTCTGTAGGTATCAGTCCAGGGGAAATTGAAGAAAATAGCATCCACAATATGGATTTTTTTTAAACTATTTTGCCTTGGCAGTATGTAATAGAAAGGAGGCTATATCTAATATGAGCTATGGATTAAGTATTTTTCAGTGGCATTCTTATATTTGCTCTAATAAGCAATTCCTAAATATCATAGTTAAGTATGTGGAATGGATCATCAGAGTAGAGTAATATCTGAGATGGAATTGGGGTTCCAAAGTGCTATTTACCTTTGAGAATCTCTTTACTCACTTACAAAGTTCTAGTGTCATACCCTCTCTCAGTAAGTCCAGCACAACCAATTTTTCTTTCACTAAAACAATATATCCCTATTTCCTTATCTGGGCATCAGATGAAATAACGTGCATGCATTTTTCAGGGCCCTATTCAATAAGAATGTGCTTTTCAATCACAAGAAGCACACTCATAACATGAGATGCTTGCATTAGAAGACGGCTATGGGGACTATGGTCTCAAGACACACGCCCATAGGGGTAGTCCTCCAATGAGTAGAATGCCAGGTATAAATATGGGTAATTATGAAATTGGGGTGTGTGTGTGTGTGTGTCTGCACACGCGCGTGCACGCGTGTGTGTTTATGTGCATTGCCTTTAACTGGACATATACAGTAAGTATGCTGTGTGAATGCCACCCCGCCATAATGGATTCTGTTGGTCACTTTAATGGTCAGAGGCTTGTATAGACTAGTTTTCAGTCTGGTATTTGTTTCTGAAGTACAAGACATTGCCTAATGTTTATTCAAACTCATCAAGCCTAAGAATATTCTTTCAACTTCTTCTTACGGTAGCCCCCACTGTTCCGCCTGCTGAGACTCAAACAAACACCAGTGTGTCTTAGGAACATTTTTGTTGTTGCTGTAGTTAGATGCTTCCTTGGGGACCCTAGGAATAGCAGCAACCTAGGAAACTCCATCAACGTTATAGCTACCTGCCTGAGCTTTGGTTAATCTTCTAGAACTTGGAGCTGAGGTAGAGGGAGTGGGTGGTAACACAACACCTGAAAGTTCAATTTGGAAGAGATAAGAACATTTTTTTTTCTCAGTTTTAACCAGTCTGGCTTGCTGTGCCCTTTCCAACATGCCCAATCCTGTTCAAAATAAGATATGACATAGTGTTATCTTCATAGAATACTTTCTGTACCCGAGGTTCTCACTTTAAAAAAAAAAAAAGAAAAAAAAAAAGGATGCCGCCAGGCTTGAATCCACTTGAATTGTCTAAAAACAATTACAGGAGCTTTTATCTAAGCAAAATTTTTTTTAAGTGTCCATTAAATCTTATCATTAGTGGCCCTGATGGTAATGTAGTCTAAGCTAGAGCTTCTAAATAGGAAAGGGTTCATTTTCTAAACAGGCCCTTGTGGGGAAATTGTCCCTTCATAACTGATGACTGATAGAATTCAGTGAACTAGAGCTTAATATGAGCGTTCTGGCCTCTTTGCGGTGTAATCTGATAGTGTGTAGTACAGGGCTCCTGACAGTTATGGTAAGCGACGTCACTCATTTATATTAAAAAATAAAAATGGCCATTTTTTATCTTACTTTTTCTGGATGACTGCAAAAATAACAACCACATTTGCATTTGACCTGAACAATGATTATATAAAGAACCGTCTGTAAGACTCAATAACCTTTAGAAGTTAATAGACATTAAATGATGTGCAAATAAAGAATGAAGACGATCTATACATTCTAGAAGGAATGGAGCAAAAAGCAAGCACAAAATGGACAAGTTAATCTTCAGGAAGTACTGTTTTCGCTTTATACAAAGATAGAAGAGGAAGTGGAAGGGGGTTGGGAGGAGGAGGAGTAAAGAGTGGCTGGGAAAGGAGGAGGAAGAGAAGAACTTGATTAAGCCCGTATTTAAGCTTGAGTCACATCACACTTAGATTTTTGTGGGGAAAAAAATGTAGACCTAGTAATATATATTTTTTTAATTTGGAAAAGAGCAGGTGAAAAGGGGAACTGTATTAATCTCAGGGAAAATTTTGGGGTGCCCGGGTGGCTCAGTGGGTTAATCTCAGGAAAAATTTTTATCAGCATACCATCTTGGTTTTAATATAAGCAGTATACAATGTGGTGAGGCGACCACAAAGCCCAGAATCACTGGAACCAGACAACAATTCCAACTTGGCCTGAGGTTAAGTTAGTCTCTTTACTGCTGGGTCTTTGTTTCCTCACTTATAAAATGTACTTCCATTTTGCTCACAGTTTGATTATGCCGAAAGTTGAGTGTGTATATCAGAGTATTTCGCAAATGGCTTTTCTTTCTTTCTTTTCTTTTCTTTCTTTTTTTTTTTTTGAAATCTCATATGATGGAAGAAAAACAAATCCCATTTCCTAGTCTGCCACTGGCTAGAAGTTTGAGCTGAAGCAATGTCTCACCTCTCCAGGCAGGTGGGTAGGAGGGCTAGTGTCAGACAAGATAGCCCATGTGGTTTCTTCCAGCTCAGAGCTCTGATTATATAATAGAGAAACAACAGGCAAGTTGCTATTTCAACTAATTCTCACAGTGACTGATACATTTCTAGGAAAAAACCAAAACTCTAAGGAGGCTGTTGATGGCTTGAAAGAGTTAATGTAGATTCATAAGCAGCCTAGTGACAGCCTGAGAATAGTGATATTTGGTTGACTATGACAAAGAATCTGATCTCCCCTTATTTGTAGTGCCAAAGTGGTATTGCATAAGCTGTCAAGCCCCAAGCACCAGAAGCCTATCACCAAATATTAATTTACCTGTTGTGTGCATCTAAAAACTGACAGCTCTGAATCCCATATCATTTTTGGTGGCCTTCCCACTGACATGTTCTTTGATTAAGAAAACAGTCAGCCAGAAAGCCAGTGTGTCCCTAATGTGGCCACCTCAGTTTAGCCTCCTTATTATGCTGGAATATTTTCTTCTAAATTAGATTTCCTGTCTTCATAGTGGCAGTTTACATGAATTTAATACATTACAAAATGTGCAGTCCCCTTGAGATTCTGTGATAGATTGTGGTATTTGGAACCCATATTTCCATGGGAAATAAAAGCCTAGGCCATGGCCAAATATTTTATCAGCTTAGCATTAACTTGAGATAATGGCACTATTAATGCTTGTCACCCCCCCCCCCCCCCCGTCCCCTTCCCAGAGCTTCTGTTGGCTCTTTTCTTGCTTCTGAACAAGGTGCTGAAAGTTTTAGAGCTATGAGCTTGGGCAGCAATAACCTAGCCAGAGAGGTACCCTTTGTTCTATGTTGTCTGGCATATAATCATGCACAATGAGCCCCTCTATTATTTTCCCCTCACTGATACTGAATCTGATTACCAATTATGCTACATGGAATGGGATTGCTATGTATTACAGTTTGGCTGTGATGGCTGGTGGTGCAGTATCGAGGGATGGCAGCGCAGCTGTGAGCTCCTGTAGGATGCTGGAAGAAGAAAAATGGTAAGGGGAAAAGGCAGAATACATAACCCCAAATCTATCATCAAGTTGCCAGCTAGGAAATATCAGAAGCTCCCAGATTAAATAGAAATGGGCAATGGGAGGTAAATTGTTCATTGCTTTCTCCAGCTCCATTTAACTACATGGAGAATATAGTAAACGGAATCCATGACTATAGAAACACACACACTTTTATTAACTCTTTTGCCTTCTTCTCTATCCATCTTCACTGTATTTTAGTTAAATGTCCAGGAGTTGAGTTCCTACAGGTGGAAGGTTGTTTTAGACTTTCTAATTATACCAGTCTTTTTTCTTGCCCCACATTTTCCCAAGAGAGGGGCCGTGTGTCCGGGCAGATTACATTGCTCCCTAAGGATTCAGAAAATGATATCTTGGGGCACATTTCTGCTTTTCCCTTGTGTTTGAATTTTGGTGTCCTAATAGTCACTAGCTAACTTCTGTCAGTAAGCTGTGTGCTATACAGTGACTAAAAACCAAAAGTGACTTTTCTGCTTTTAGTAATATACCAATCATAGTCCCAACAATGGCCACATATACATAGCAGTTTTCAGGTACAATAAGAGTATTATATTTCTCTGATATAACAAAAGCGTGAAAGAGCTGAAATCAAAGGATTGTTAGATTCGTAAGCAATGACTTAGAGATTGCTTTTATAATTTGCCATGTGAGAGGTAAATTTAGGACCAGAGAAAGTATATTTTATGACTGCAGTGAGTCAAAAGAATTTCTCTCATTGTTCTGGGTAGTCTCAGGTGATTTGAACTAGAATCATACTTCCTTTTTCTGAAAAAATTGCTCACAGATACTCTCAACCTTAACAGTTGTACAGTTTGCATGAGTTTAAGAGAGTTGCTTTATAGGAGGACAACAAAATCTATACTGCCCTGTTCATGGTAAAAACTTTTGTGCTTGGAATTAAAAGCCAGGAGCAAGGAAAATACAGTAGTACCAATACCTTACAGAAACATTTATCACTTATAGTCTGTATTGGAAGGTACTTTCTGAAAGAACTCTTCGTTTGCTTCATGAGCTGCTGATAAGAACATGTCACAGTCTTCTGATAACCATCTAGCTTGTGAGATGACACCGGTTGCCAGGTCAGTTATTTGGAGAGCAGAGATTTGCATGGGAGAAGTTTACTGAAGGGAAGCTCCTGAGATAAACACAAGGGGTGGCATAGTAAAGAAAGTAGGATTAGGCAGAGGAAGAAGATGAACTATAAAGTAGTCCTGCCATAGTCATTCCTGTTGAGAACTCTTAAGCTGGAATGAAAATGGCATTCCTGATAGTCCCAACAGGGACCAGTCCCTGGATATGGACTGCTCCTGAGAACAAGGCATCCTCTTAGGTGAGGCTGCTTCTTCAGCGGGGTACTAGTTACACAGAAGAGCACAGCTAATGTCCTCAACCACCAATACTCCCAGATCCTGGGAAAATGAGTGCTTCAGTCCTGGAAGGGGAATCAGGACATTGTATGACAGCATCCACTACAGGAACTGTGTGTAATAAGGAGATAGTAGAAAGAATTGGGGATCACATGGGCTTTATATTCAGATGGATCTGATTTCAAAGATTGCAACAGACAGTGATGAATTATTGTAATCTTGGCCAAATTATTTTAGCTCTAGAAGTCTCTGCTTTTTATCAAAAAACTGGAAAATAAGAATATCCTCCTCACTGTGCTTTCATAATTAAATTTTATATGTGCGCACACACACACACACACACACACATACACACACGCTAGCACTCTGTCTACAACATTAGATATGCAACAAGTGTTTGCTCTTGCTTCTCCCCACTTCTTTCAAACCGAAGAAAAATGAGCTTCTAAGAATTTGTTGAGCATCTACTACCTTCTAATAATTATGCTAGCAATGTTAGAGAATAAAAATAAATATAAGACATGGTCTGCCCTAAAGAGTACTTACCACCTCCTTAGAACAAATAAGATTAACGTACATGAAGCAGTTGCAAATAGTAACAATTTATTGAATAATATATTAAAGTATGGTTATAGGAGAAGATCAATGACAGCTAGACTAATCAAGAAATAATAAATGAAAATGTTTCACTAAAGAAATCATTCTTGAGCCGAACCATAAAGGATAGGTTAGATTTACATGCTTGGCAGAAGTAGAGGATTCTAAATGAGGGAATCCTTACTGAAAACAGATGAGGAAGAGCAGAGATTTCTCTGACCTGAGTGTCACTGCATATATGGAGCTACACAATTCTGAATAGCCATCCATAAACTGTCACCCTTGAAGTTCAGCTTAATCCCTCTAGAGCTGTCATGAAGCTGGCTCTTCTTAACCTATTAAAAAAACATGGGGCTAGTGAAGGCTGATATTCTGTGTGAGAAAGAGAGAAGCAAATGTTTATTTTTATGGTCACACATTGATCCTTGGCTTCTATTGGCCTTCATATTAGACCCTACTCCCCCATCAAATATGTCATTTGTCCACTAAAACTGGCTTATATAACTACTAAAATAGTCATGGGCTGAATTGTATTAGCATGAGTTATGTGCAGGTAAGCTCTCCACCTACTTCCTGCGTGTGTGGTATGATCTGCTACTGTCCATACATGAAGGGCAGGGACATGTCTTACATTTTTTATTTTTGTATTCCAAGCATCCAGCACAAAATGATTATCTAACTGGGATGGGATAAAATGAATTTGATGACCATGAATAGATTTGCCTAATCAGGGACGCCTGAGTGGCTCAGTTGGTTAAGCAGCTGCCTTCGGCTCAGGTCATGATCCCAGGGTCCTGGGATCGAGTCCCACATCGGGCTCCTTGCTTGGCAGGGAGCCTGCTTCTCCCTCTGCCCCTGCCTGCCTCTTCGTCTGCCAGTGCTCGCTTGCTCTCTCTCCCTCTGTCTCTTACAAATAAATAAATAAAATCTTTAAAAAAAAAAAAAAAGATTTGCCTAATCAGAACATGTTGGAAAGTAAAGGATAAAAGATCAAGGAGTTAACAAAGTTTTGAAAGGCCTTGGGAAGCAGCAGGTACAATAGCTGATAATCAAAGTATGAGTGATGGTGATTTTAGATCAGAAGAGCTATTCTATAAAAATTTTGATAAGGAACTGTCTAACAACATATTACAAGATAGAGGAGACAGCCAAAAGCCATAGGGAAAAGCAGAGATAATTTCATTAGTAATTGGATGAAGAACTGTAATGAAGCGAAGATACCTCCTAGCTGAGCAGTCATAACATGAAGAAATTCAGAAGTCATAGACACAAACCTAAGCACTGAAATCAGTATAATAAATGTGCTCCCCAAGAGTAAGATGAAGAAGGAAACCCAAAATGAAGAACTAAGCAGAGAATGGTCACAATTGGTCAAATTGACAGAAAGAAAGATCTGACATTGTGTAGAAATCAAAAGGAAAGGAGTGGTTCCATGAGGGTAAAGGTGACCATGCACACCAAACATTACCAAAAATTCTAAGGTAGTCAGAAAGCATCTGGACTCATTAATAAAGAAATCCTATATGCCCTTTGAGAAAGCTGTGTTTCAGGTTAGCAATGAATTAGAAAGTGAGTTGTTAAAGGCTGAGTGAGGGAGCAGTGGGAAAAGATATGGAGGTCATGTACATTCATTGCAATGGTTGATTTTATGTGTCAACTTAGTTGTAAGTACCCAGTTGTTTGATCAGACACTCATCTACATGCTGCTGTGAGGGCATTTTTTAAGTGTAATTAATGTTTAAATCAGTAGACTTTGAGTAAAGCAGATTATCTTCTTTTTTATTTAAATTCAATTAATTAACAGATAGTATATTATTAGTTTCAGAGGTAGAGTTCAGTGATTCATTAGTCTTATATAACACTCAGTGCTCATTACATCACATGTCCAGCTTAATGCCCATCACCTTGTTACTCCATCCCCTCACCCACCTCCCCTCCTGCAACCCTCAGTCTGCTTCCTACAGTTAAGTGTCTCTTAATGGTTTGTCTCCTTCTCGGATTACGTCTTGCTCTATTGTTCCCTCTCTTTCTCTATGCTCCTCTGTTTTGCTTCTTAAATTCCACATGAGTCAAATCATATGATAATAGCCTTTCTCTGACTGGCTTATTTCACTTAGCCTGATACTCTCTCGTTCCCAGATTATCTTCTTTAATGTAAGTGAGCTTCATCCAATCAACCAAAGGCCTTAAGAGAAAAGAAAGAAAAAATCTGTCTCTGGTCTGCCTTTAGCTTCTAGACTGAAACTAGGACTCCAGGCTGTTGGTCTGTCCTCCAGATTTTAGATTTATAAGCTGCCCCATTACTGACCCAATATATCGGCCAATTTCTTAAAATAAGAATCTATGATTACATCTTATTGGTTCTATTTTAAAAGCCCTGACTAATACATCAATTATTTGAGAAATTTTTAAATGAAAAAGAGAAAAGAGAAAAACAATTAGGAGTAGGAAATCAGAATATTATTCCTGAGGTACAGAAGACAAATTGGAAAGCAAGATGACTCCCAGTCACATGTGACAACTACACATCGTTGTCTAGATCTCCTTGAACAATTAAGAACCAAAAATGACTTCATCAAATATGAGGTCAGATTATCCACAAATCCATCTAAGACAAGTACCATATCCCAATCAGTTCAGGCCAAGGTTATGGACCACTCCCACCATAGGGCTTTTGTGACCAACTATTTAAACAAAAATGTGTATACCTACAGCCATCATGTTTCCCTCTCTGTCATCCATTATATCTCTAGGATCAGGAACAATACAGAGATGCCCGTTGTTGGCACTTTTATTCAATATACTACTGAAAGCCCAACCTAGAACACTTAGACAAGAGAAATAAAAATCACCCAAATTGGAAGGAAGAAAGAAGAAAGAAGTAAAACTGTCATTATTTGCACATGACATGATGCTCTATGTAGAAAACCTTAAGACACCACTGAAAAACTATTAAAACTAATAAATTCAGTAAAGTTTCAAGATACAATGTCAATATATAGAAATCTGTAGCATTTCCAGATACTAGTAATGAAATATCAGAGAAGTGAAGAAACCATCCCATTTACAATTATATCAAAAAGAATAAAATACCTAAAAATAAATTTAACCAAGGAGAGGAAAGACCCATACACAGACAAGACACTGATGAAAGACATTGAAGATGACACAAAAAAAAAATGGTAAGATATTTGGTATCATGGATTGGAAGAATTCATAGTTAAAATGTCCTTACTACCCAAAGCACACAGCAGACTCAGTGTAATCCCTATCAAAAATCCAATGGCATTTTTTATAGAGCTAGAACAACCCTAAGATTTGTATGCAACCCTAAAAGACCCTGAATAGTCAAAGCAATCTTGAGAAAGAAAAATAAAAGTGGAGGTATCACAATTTCAGATTTCAAGATACACTACAAATTTGTAGTAATCAGAGCAATGTCTTTTCATGCACCTATTGGCTATGTGTATGTCTTCTTTGGAAAAATGTCTATTGAGGTCCTCTGCCCATTTTTTACATAAATTATTTTATATTATTGAGTTGCATAAGTTCCTTATATAATTTGTATATTAATTCCATATCAGATATATGATTTGCAATTTTTTTTCCCATTCATGAGGTTGCTTGTTCATTTTGCTGATAGTTTCTTTTGCTGTGTAGAAGCTTTTTAGTTTGATGCAGTCCTACTTGTCTCTTTTTGCTTTTGTTGCCTTTGCCTTAGCATCAAATTTCAAAAATCATTACTAAGACCAATGTCAAGGAGATTATTACCTCTGTTCTCTTCTAGAGTTTTATAGTTTCAGGTCTTATGTTCAAGTCTTTAATCCATTTAGATTAAATTTTGAGTGAATTTTTGTGTATGGTGTAAGATAGTGGTCCAGTTTCTTTTCCTTCTTTCTTTCTTTCTTTTTTTTTTTTTTTTTTTTTTGGCATGTGGCTGTTCAGTTTTCCCAACACCATTTATTAAATAGACAGTCTCTTTTCCCATTGTATTTCCCATTGTATTTTATTGTCTCCTTTGTCATAGATTAAGTGATCATATAAGCGTGAGTTTCCTTCTGGGCTCTCTATTCTGTTTTATTGATTTATGTATCTACTGCCACAGAAATAGATACATAAATCAATAAAACAGAATATTATTCAGCCATAGAAAAGGAATATAAACTTGTCATTTACAACAACATGGATGGAACTTGAGGCATTATAGCTAAGTGAAATAAGTCAGACAGAGAAAGATACATAGTATATGATCTCACTTATATCTAGAATCTAAAAAAAAAAAAAAGAAGAAAGAAAGAAAGCTCATAAGATTGGCAGTTGCCTGGGGGTGGGGTGAATGGTGGGCAAAACGGATAAAGGAAGTCAAAAGTTACAAAATAAGTCAAGGCGATATAATGTGCATCATGACAACTACAGTTAAGAGTATTGTATAACATATTTCTTTTTTTTTTTTTTTAAGATTTTTTATTTATTTGACAGAGAGAGAGAGATCACAAGTAGTCAGAGAGGCAGGCAAAGAGGAGAAAGCAGGCCCTCTGCTGAGCAGAGAGCCCTCTGTGGGGCTCCATCCCAGGACCCTGAGACCATGACCTGAGCCAAAGGCAGAGTCTTAATCCACTGAGCCACCCAGTGCTCCTGTATTACATATTTCAAAGTTGCCAAGAGAATAAATCCTATAAGTTTATAAAAAGAAAATAATCTGTAACAATGTATAGTGATGGATGTTAACTAGAATTATTGTGGTGATCATGTCACAATATATACAAATTTCAAGTCATTATGTCATACACCTGAAACTAATATAACATTGTATGTCAATTTTACCTCAATTTTTTAAGAAAGGATCAAAATTAATTTCATCTAATGAAGTCAGATTATCCCTAAATCTACCTAAGACAAGGATCCTATCCAAATCAGGCCAGGCCAAGGCTATGGACAACTCTCACCATAGTGTTTCTGAGACCAATTCTTTAGACAAAATATATACAGCTAGATCTTCAATGTTTTACTCTCTGTCATCCATTTCATTCCTAAAATGTAGTACCATTTGTTATGTACTAAATTTCTGTATTCTTATCTCCCACTGTGCCAATCTCACATTGCATACTGTTACTCAAATCCTGTTCAGGTCAGGCATCATTGCTATGTACTCCTAAGCACTTTATGCCTTCTTCATTTTAACATCTAGTATGCTATTTTGTTATTGCTATTTACTTGTATATATCTCACATGAGACTTTTTTTTTAAAGATTTTATTTATTTATCTGTCATTGAGAGAAAGAGATCACAAGTAGGCAGAGAGGCAGGCAGAGGGAAACAAGCTCCCTGCTGAGCAGAGAGCCCAATGTGGAGCTGGATCATAGGACTCTGAGATCACAACCTGAGCCAAAGACAGAGACTTAACCCACTGAGCCACCCAGGCGCCCCTCACATCAGACCTTAAACTCCATGAGACCAGAGATAGCATTTAGTAGAACCTTATGAGCACTCAACAGATATTTATGATAGAATAAATGAATTAATGAGTCAGGTGTTAATACAGAAATCAATACTCATCAGCAAAATTCTAACAGGAAACAAGATTATACTCAAATCAGGAAAACTCTAGGAAAGTTTTCACTTGTTTGTGTGTTTTTTCAAAAAAAAAGAATCACAATAGTATAGACAGGACATGGAAAATTACAAAGGAACAACACAAGAATCTGGGATTCTCAAGGAAGTTTCATTGTCACCCTTAGGCTCAAAGTAACAAAGTAAAGAAGAGGTTACTAAAACCTAGAAATAAAGAGACTTAGAATAGGCCAGGTTATACATAGTAGTGATTATTAATCAATGGACACAGTCAATTAGAGACTACCTCCCAGAGAAGGAACCAGAGGAATACATAGCTTGATCTCTTTCTCCACTCCCCTCTCGTATTTTCTTGCCACTTTCCACTGGCTTGAAAAGCCAGAGAGCATAAGAACCTCTATCTATTTATAGTCCTTACAATCAACTCATGAGGTAGCAAGCAAGACAGGAAAAAGTAAAGAATGGAGCTAAGAGGGAAATGAGATATCAATTCAGCCTAACATTCACAACTGAGATCTGGATCTTTCCAACCATGTCTTCTAGCATTCAGTTTAGTGAATGAAATCTCCCAAGTATGTTTCCTCATGTTTTTTGCTAGAAATACTTCTGCTTTTCTCCCCACAAATAAATGGATTAATCCTTCAAGACCTTATCTTCAAATGAAATTATTGGGAATTAGAGCTTCAAAATATCAACTGTGGTTGTGGGGGTGTGGGGATCTCATTCAGTCAGTAACATACATAATCTCATTTAATTTTCACAACAACCCATGAGATATATCCACATTTTACAGATAAGGGAATTGAAGATTAGAATCACTGAGCAGAGAGCTGAGCAGAGAGCCTGATGCAGGGTTCCATCCCAGGACCCTGAGATCATGACTTGAGTAGAAGGCAGAGACTTAACCCACTGACCCACCCAGGTGACCCTTTCTTTGTCCTTATAGATAAGAAATAATATAATCAGAATTTAAATCCTAGCCTATATTATTCCAAAACCTGTATTTTTTAACCACTCCCTGCTATTACCATGAATTGTGTGGCTATCCCACAAATCTCCCACATGGGAAGGAACCATGTCCTATTATTTCTAAACTAGAGCACCTTACATAGTGTCTGCTCTATAAAACACATTCTATAAACGTTCCTCGAGTTAAATATGAATGATACAGAGAAAACAAACAAAAAGGGCGTATAGTTTCAAAGCATATTTATCAACCACAAATAATAGAAAAAAATACAAAATATAAAACAAAGGAAAAACAGGCCAAAACTAAGTAGAAGAAACAGTCATTTCTCTTCCTAGATATGCAGTGGGTTTACTTTGATCCACTTCTCTCAGCTGGATTCAAGTTAATATTTCTTTTCTACTCACTATTTTGCTCAGAGCCATGAGATCAGCTTTTTTATTTTATTTATTTATTATTACTTTTTTTTTGAGTTTGAAACAGCCAGTTTCCTTTTTCTGGAACAGTCTTCTCCTAAAGAAAAAAACCTCCGTTTTGGAGCAAAGCTTCCCTCCTGGGGTTCTTTGTTCTGCCAGGGCTGAGTTACCTTTGAGCTCTCTGGAGCAGGCCTGGAACCAGTACCTCTCCTTTTTTTGAACAGCTGTGCAAGTTGCCTCTCATCTTGGTTGCCCTTGCTGTGCTAGACGCCTGTGCAGTCACGTGCCTCTGTCTCAGCTCATTTCAAAAAACCCCCTCTGGCAAAAGCTAGTTGAATACCTAAGCAGGTTGACTTTTTTAAAGGTGAAATTATTTTGATTTTGAATTAGTATCTTCTTAAAAAGTGAATCACTTTACCATAGGTAAGTTGACTTCTTAAGAAGCAATGCAGACATAAGAATGAGCTTCAGTGATAAGTAGAGAATGAATCCAATGGTCATAAACTGTTAAGATTTGGAAAGATTTTAGACACCTTCAAAACAACTGCCTATCTAATGCAGAAATCCCACTATAACAAACTGGGAAGTAGGTGACCCGAATGATAAACCTTGCGTATTTTGAAAGAAAAGCCTGGCCTGTTCTGCATTGGGCAGCTCTATTAAAAGAGTTGCCTTCAATTAAAGGAAAATCTAGTTCTTTTGATATTGTATTATTACTGTACATGTCATCCTTGTGCAGGGGCTGTGCTAATCTCTGTATTACTTCAATTTTAGTTTATGTGTTACCAAAGTGAGCACTATTCATTATTTTAAATAATAGTGACTGACCCTGTGTTCAGTTCACAGGCCCTGTTGTAGACTCTAGAATTTCTACTCATTCATCTACCAAAACAAAATGCAGTAACTCCACCTACTTGTCTGTATTGTTAACTGAGAGTTCTAAAAAATGAAGTTGGAGCAGAAGAAGATGGAGAGCCCATTGGTGAGAAAGTGGAACAATTTTCACATGATGGAAATAGAAAGCCATAGAATAGTACATGAAAAAAGGATAGGAAGAGAGAAGACATTTGGGTGTAGGTGGCCATGGCTTGGGTTGGGTGTGAACCGCAGGATGAGCAGGACATGAGAGGCAGATGCAATAAACAAAATAAATATTCCCCAAAGTTACAGATAAACTACAGAAGTAGAATATATGTTGGGATGGAAGGCAAAATAAATGTCTACATAATTGTAGATCTTGAAATAGAAATATTTCATAACTCTTCTTCATCTTTCTTTTTTTTTTTTTCACACAATAACCATATTCCATTTGTTCTGTGGGGCTAGACCTACAGAATGTCCTGTCACTTGCTCCTCCCTTCAACTCTCCCAAGCAGCACATACCAAGAATATTGGTGGAATCTGAAAGCAGTAAGACCAGCAGGGTGGAGATACTATACCACACTGCCTGCCAGCCCCACCAGGACTGCCTTTTCCCATGATCATGTGGCTTTGTTCCATCTATTCAATTATCCTCTCTGCCCCCTTTCATTAGAGAAATAGATACAGATAAAATGTTCCTATTGCCACCAAGGAGGAAGGGCCTTAGCAGAGATCAAGTCCTTATATGTAATTCCTACCAGAAAAAAAAAAAAAAATCTAATGTTTCAAAACCATAGTCATTATTTTGGGTAAAATTTACATCCTAGATACTGGAGCATCCCCCATTACCATGAAAATATATTGGAGGATTATCAATCTTTCCCATTATCTATATTTATCTTATGGTCTATCTGTTATCTTTTACCTGTAACACTATTGCTCCCATCTATAACTTTAAGCACAAGTAAATGTACTGAAAAGATGTCCATTGTCTACTGTCCTTTCTCCGTTTTCTCAACCCCTATTTTCCTCTCAAACTACTCCATTCAGACCATTCCAATGAGCCATTTTCACAGAGGTCACAAATGACATAAATGAATACTTCTTGTTTTTCTTGAATTCACATTTAATTCATTTTTAAATGTAATAATTATTAATGCTACAACATTTAAAAATGAGCAAAGAAGATCTAAAATGAATTTCCCTCCCTACCCCTAATCTTAGCTCCCAGTTCTCCCCTTTAAAGTAAATTGCTATGAAGTTTCTTGGTATGCATCTAGAGATATTTAATATGTATACAAGCATTTTTTAAAATTATTTATTTATTTATTTGACAGACAGAGAACACAAGTAGGCAGAGAGGCAGGCAGAGAGAGAGGAGAAAGCAGGCTCCCTGCTGAGCAGAGAGCCCTAGGCAGGGCTCGATTCCAGGACCCTGGGATCATGACCTGAGCGGAAGGCAGAGGCTTTAACCCACTTAGCCACCCAGGCGCCCCATATACAAGCATTTTTTACATTTTTTACAAATGGTAGCATACACCCCTCTCATTTATTTTTTTCACTTTACTTTGGACATCATTCCATAGCAGCACATACAAGTTCCTATCCTTCTGTGCCTCTTCATTGTGGGCTTTTACATTTTTATTTCATTGGTCCCTTACTGATGGACATTTTGGTGATTTTAATCTTCTGCTTATAAATGATGCTACAATAATTAACTATATATACATATATCATTTCACCTATATTGGAGTTTACAGAATAAATTTTCGAATGGAATTTCTTAAGTCAAGAAATATGTGCCTTTTTAAATGTTTGTTATATATTACTAAATTGTCCTTTATATGTTATAATTTATACTGTTTCCCAACAGTTACCAAAGCAGTTTTTTGAATTGTCCACTTAATTATTTTCTTACATAGCTCCGTGAAAAATGCTCTATGAACAGTTATTAAGTTAGTGTATAGAATGATTGTCTGCAATCCCATTTACCATCTCTTTTACCATCAATTTTAGCAGATCGAAAGTTCCTTCTACTTCCATTACTAGATTTATCAGTGCTGAGTATATATTTTGATCCACTATTACAAAAGATAAAGAAAAAAAAAACACACACTTACTCTTTTCTTGTACCCACTCCTCCTTCCTTCCCAACTTTTTTTAGCTACATGAGTTATTCATTGTCAAGATTTATGACAGTTGTATTGCATTCTGTAATCAGAACTCCCACACCTGTCTGCTTATTAGTCCTGAAATCTTAACACTTATTCTTCCGATGTCAGCCCTGCAATCAGAGCCTTACATTCTGGTGTCTTAGCCCTACCCTCCTAATGTTCTATACCGACCTTTCTCCATAGCTTTTCTACTCATCTCTTAATTGCCTGAATATCAGCCTCCAGTAGAGTCTTCAAGAAGGCCTCCTGGTAATAACATTACCTGAACTCTCGCATGTTCAAAATGTTTACTGCCTTTATCTTAGAAAACAGATGCCACTCTGCTAAGTTTTAGTGTTGACTATTACCATGGAAAAGTCCAATTATAATCTCAATCATCATAAACTACAGAATGACTTCGACAAGATTGCTTAGTTGTTCACATGCCTGCACACATGAATGAATAAATGAACAAATGAATGAATGAGAAAATAACCAAACAAATAAATAAATGAACCCATTGACATTCACATGTTTTGGGGAATACAAACTCTGTTGCTCCTGCTACTGCTGTCGGTGTTGAAATATATACTCTTAGATCATTGTTTCGTGAGATTGGGCATCCATTAAGCACATCATTCAAAGCCAAATAGCAAATATTAAGCAATGGGTACTCAAGCCAAATTTAACATTCTAAAAACAACAACAACAACCCAACACATTTCATTCCCTCCAAAATTCTGGTTGTTAAATGAACTGATGTATCATTTGGGATTCCTGTCACAAAGATTTCATAAGCAATTTGTCCTATGCAATGAGTCTGCCTTGTGTCAAGCTATGTTTCTGCCTTAGATAACTTTTTTCTTTCACTGAAAATCAGAGATTGTTAAACAATTCCAACACTGATAAATTTTATTTCCTTCCCCAAGTCACATGCTATATTACTTTATTTTACTTTAGTGAGCCAACAGATACCTTTTCTTCAATCATTAAGGAGGTCATTTTGTAGTCTGTCATCTTTAAAGCACCTTCAGTGTGTCTTCAATGTGGATAGAGTCACTGTTCTTTTAGACATAATTATTAGAAACCCAACTAATATTCTCTGATGTCATTCAATTGTAAAATCTTTACTGAGATATTACATACTGATGTTAGCTAATATTACTGAGTACTAAGTGTCTAGCATTGTACTAAGCTCTTTAACACATTTTATATATGAATAGTTTAGTACATATAATCCCAACAGTGAAACTAGGGTAGAATACTCACATTTTACAGAAGAGGAAATTGAGTCCCTGAAAATTAAGTAATTCCCATAGGATCACAGCTGGAGAGGAGCAGAGCCATAATGTGAAGCCCAGCATTCTGATTCTAGAACCCGAGCACTTTGCCAGTATTGTTAACACAGCCACCCAGCTGATGTCTGGAAAACGTGTTACTAATATACCTTCCATAATGTCTGCACTTGATATCAATGAGAGAGGGATGTTTGGGCTTATCATTAGGCCCGCAGATTTCCTTATTCTGGTTCATACTAGCAACATTAAAACAATGATGAATCCAGTGAAATTGGTGCACTGGACTCAAAACAGTTATTTAGTGTTTGTAGCTGTTTGAATTTTTTACTTTTCAATCCATTGTTTAGGCATAATATTAATATCCCTAGAGATTGTTAAGGAATGAAAGGTGGACATGTGTGTGTGCATGCTTGTGCATACACACACACACAGATACACACCCCTACACACACAGACTTTTGAGAATGGTATTATAAATTCCGGATCTGTGCAAAGCTCTTTTTATGCTTCAGATTATGTAGAAGACGAGACTGGAAGTGTGACCTGATTGCTTGCTTTACCTCTCAACTGTGCTCCTTGGGAAACAATAGTAACAGCATCATTATCACATCCTCATGTTTTTCAACTTAGGGTGTGATAAAGTTGCAGTGAGTGCAATTTCTTCTGGGAGAATAAAACTTTTGCCTTTTCCCTAGTAATTTGCAAAAACAAATAAAAGCAAAACAAAACAGAAGAAACTTGAGTGAGTTGCTCTGAAAAATACGCTCCAATAGAGAAAACTGAAAAAATAGTTATCAGGCAAAAAATAACACATTTGAATAAATATTTATGTATGTTTTCATAGTTTTCTGGCTTATGCTCCTTCATGTACCTTGCAGGCAGTTAAAGAAACAACTATAAATCATAAATAAGGAATAAAATGAACTCTATGAAAGTCTCTGATTACTCCATTACTGAAATCCAGCTTAGCAATCATCCTTTTCTTCCTAGAATATTTCTATAAACAATCCAAAACAAACCTGCAGGATTTATAGAATGCATTTAATATAAATGAAAGTGGAATGATGTGCAGAACTTGCAAGAAATTAATTCATGTTTTCCTCCAGCAATATATATATATATTGCTGGAGGATATATATATATCACATTCCTAAGGAAATTCCTAAAGAAAAACCCCAAGGAAGAATTAAATAACTTGATATAAAGGACATTGGACATTTTTTTTTTAAAGATTTTATTTATTTATTTGAGAGAGAGACAGTGAGAGAGAACATGAGCGAGGAGAAGGTCAGAGGGAGAAGCAGACTCCCCATGGAGCTGGGAGCCCGATGTGGGACTCGATCCCGGGACTCCAGGATCATGACCTGAGCCGAAGGCAGTCGTCCAACCAACTGAGCCACCCAGGCGCCCCGACATTGGACATTTTTGCTGGCAATGACCCAAACTGAAAGCTAGTGGACTAAGAATTTTAGTATTTTTTTTCTACCACTGACTTTTGCATAAACTGAGAGGTGTCATTTTGCTCTGTTTTCTTTAATGATAAAAGTGAATAAATGAGCATGAGTAGCCTAACTGAAAGAAGGACAAAAATGAATGTACCAGAAAACAAAATGCTTAGTTTTGGCTGAGAAATGCATTTTTTAAAATATTTTATTTATTTATTTGACAGACAGAGATCACAAGTAGGCAGAGAGGCAGGCAGAGAGAGAGGAGGAAGCAGGCTCTCCACTGAGTAGAGAGCCTGATGCGGGGCTCAAGATCATGACCTGAGCTGAAGGCAGAGGCTTTAACCCACTGAGGCACCCAGGTGCCCCAAGAAATGCATTTTTAAAATAATCTATGAGAGCTACAGAGATTTGTATTGTAACCAGAACCCCTGAAAATCTTACAATAGAACTCAGTTCTTTCCTTCATCCATATATATTTCATCAAAACTATGACTTTATTATTCCTGTTTCTCTTAGAAAGTCTGGTTCCCCATATTCCCTTATGTTGGAGAATCTTCTAGACATCTTTACCTCTATACAAATCTTCTGTGACTAACCCTACACACATCTGATCCATTATGGATATTCACTCTCTGAATTTAATACCAAAAAAAAATTGAGTGATTTGTAAATCATAACTCTGGATTATAACTTTATAAGGACCTGATCTAGTATTAATTAAAGATTTTATAGAAGTTTCAGTACATTCAAAATGCTTAAGAACACCTGATAATGCAAGATGATCCTCATGCTTATGCTTACTGTAGAAATATAGTTTCAAACAAATTCCAGTCACTGCCAAAAATATATTCTTGAAATAACTCTATTTTTGAAAAAGCAGTTGTAGCTTCCCAAGTGAGTTCACAGCAAGGTGGAAAGTAATATCTGTTTTCTCAAATGTGTTAGACAAGGCCACCAGAAACTATGTTAGGGGCTAAAATTAGCCATTGTAATAAAGCATAAGGCAATACTGTTATGCGCCATCACTGTGTTTCAATATATAATATCTTTTGATGGGATTCAGTAGTTTTTATAAGTTGGAGTCACTGAAACAACACTTTTTCACTTTGTCTATGTGTGTGATGCTAAACAATCAGTTTCATAACTTTGTCACTTTTTAATTAAATGTTTTGGTATAATGCAAGGCATAGCCTTCATGTAATTATTATGGACAGTCAAACATAAGGTATAAAGCATACATTATTGAATATTTAATATACCATAGGCTTTTTTAAACTGAATTTGAATCAGTTGTATACATAAGAATTCATGAGTATCTTTTTAATTAAAAAAAAAACTTTAAGGCATGATCAATTAGTCAAAATAACTATGTCAACATGGAAATTTCAGATCAAAGTGATAAGCTTAATTTATTGCACAATAGAGGCAATAAAGAATACACAGTAAGGAATAATTCCAAATCCCACATCAAAATAACTGAAATTAAGTTCATCACAGGAGTGGCAGTGGGAGAAAATGTCACCACTAATGTTCTCTTGGAGAACTTTAAAAAAAACAATAAATACATTCATCTGTTGAATTCAGTGCTGGTCTTATCTGGAAATTAAATTGTCCTAAGTTCCATGATTTTAATGATCTGCTAGTTAAAATTAAGTATTGTTCTGATTAATGATGAATACTAGAAACCTATCTTGTTCACAAAATCCAAATGCACACCATACAGTTATTTTAAGGGGTTTATGAATTCTAATGTCCATCTGGTTTATAGCCTAAATAAATCATGCTCATATATTTATCACTATTTTTCAAATAGTTAGTGTTGAGAGTTTAGCTAAACTAATCCTTAATGTTGCTGCCTTGACATCCATTTTTTTTGGCCAACCAGTCTGCAGGGACTTGAAACTGACATTAGCCTCACCTTCAAGCTCCTGTCCTGGATGGCAGCATCAGAGTCACAAACAAATGTAAGTTTCTGATGTGACTTCAACAGTCTCCCCTACCTCTCAGTGTCCATATGCCTAATGCATCCCTTAGATAATACCACTATGGGGCTTACCAAAACCCAACACTTTGGTTTGAACTGAACAATCCAGACCTAGCTGGGAAACCCCAAAGTACTCTACCCACACACCCTAATAAAGGCATGAGCCCCAGGTCCTGCCTTCTCTCTGCACTCTGCCTTGATGTTCCCATGTAGCCCTTCAATCAAATTGTCCTTCTTCCATGACCTGTGAAAAATAAACTTTTCTCATGTGATCTGTTACTGAACAGCAACTTAACTGGCCAGCACCCTGTGTTCCACTTAATAAACATTAATTTTTAATAAAATTAATAAACAAAGTCATAACAGTCATTATGGTGCTTAATAAAACACAAGTTCATTAAATTCCAAATTCCATGGGTTCCCCTATATTTCCCAGTTTCCACCCCAGGTGGTTTTAATGCTACCTAACTACACCAATGGACTATAAGAAGGCATAGTCCATTCACTTCAGGGCCAGCCAAAGAAGTTAGGAGTCTTGATTTCTATTCCATTCCTCATTTCTCCTCCTACAATCACCTTAGAGTCCATGTTTTCCAAAGCGCATAATCCTAAGATGTAGGAGGAACCCCTGACTCCTACCGGTCTCTACATGAGTCAAAAAGTGAAGGTTTCTGGCTTATCTGCTGTAACAGCTAGTGTTAATTACACTGACTGATGCTAAGTGAAATAAGTCAATCACAAAAGTATAGGTATTGTATGACCCCACTTATGTGAGGTACCTAGAAGTCATCAGATTTATAGAGACAGAAAGAAAGATGGTGGTTGGCAGGGGCTAGGGGCAAGAGGGAATGGGGAATTGTTTAATGGGTAGAGAGTTTCATTTTTGCAAGATAAAAAGATTTCTGGAGATTGGCTGCACAACAAGGTAAATGCACTTACTACTGAAGTATTCCCTTAAAAATGGTTAAGATGGGGCACCTGGGTGGCATAGTGGGTTAAAGCCTCTGCCTTCCCCTCCTGTCATGATCCCAGGACCAGGGTCCTGGGATCCAGCCCCACATTGGGCTCTCTGCTCAGCAGGGAGCCTGCTTCCCCGCCGCCCCCTCCGTCTCTGCCTAGTTATGATCTCTGTCTGGCAAATAAATTTAAAAAAATCTTTTTAAAAAAATGGTTAAGATGGTAAATTTCATGTTATGTATGTTTTTACCACAATTAAAAATAAAGAAGGAAATAAGGCCTCAAGGTGAAAATTTATTCTGGTTTTGGTTTAAAAAATATATATATATATTACAAAAACTAGGCACCAGTTCCACAGAACTGCAAGGTGATTCCCTCAAGAGCCTTCCAAAAGAGTTTGGAATGGTGGCCATGTAATTGGAATAAGAATAGAACAGCTTTACCTAAAATGACTGTCTAGGTCTATTAGATGTCTGAAGAAAAAAGTGCTTCCTGGCCAAATATCCCATTTTTGGAAATCACAATGTCCTTTAGTGGTTGAAAACTCTGAGAAATCTTGTAGAGAAAGAAAGGAGAAGAAAAAAAATTAAAAAACCTTTTAATTTGTGTAAGCCAGACTTTCCTAATCTTTTAGCTAAAGAATTTTTTTTGTGTGTAATACCTCTTACTATCTGAAATGCTCATATTCTTCCACGACACTCTTTTCAAAATGCTGATATAGCATCTCCAAACTGATATGTTAAGCTATTATGTTTGCTTACAAAGGGTTTCATTTTTTACACATATTTATAATTATGCCTCAAGAACAAACTGCTATCGGTCATGATCAGGACTAATATAGCATCACAGGAGCAGAAAATTTGCTCCTGGATCTTAAATACGTATGTGTAAGCACACATAAGCAGTAACACACAGATGCGCGCACACACACACACACACACAAACAGAGCCACATTTAATTGAGTACTTATTATGAGCCTAACACTATACAAATAATGCGTTACATATACCTTACCTCAACTAATCATCACAACAGTCCTATGATAAAGTGGTTTTTTGCCCAGGATTTTGTGGACAAGGAGACAGAGTCTCTGAGAGATTAAGGAACTTGCACAAGGTCACATGATGAGCAAAGGGATGTGTAGCTCAAATCAAACCACAGCTAAGAGACTCCAACACCCAATCCTGAACCATTATATTATATTATATTATATTATATAGCACATTTCTCCAAGTATAGATCTGAGTCTGTCAAGTGCTTTGTTCTATAAAACAAAACAAAACAAAACAAAACACCTCATTATTAGGGAAAATGAAATAAGAGCCAGAACAAAAACAAAACCCACAACACTAAGAGAAATACATGGACTTCCAAGTTTCCTGAAACTACAGCTTTTATTTTAAAATTATTTTTAAAAATAGCTACTAGTCTGTGACAACCTAAAAGCTGGAGAGAAATCATTTGAGAAAGAAAAAGTCCTACTTATAGAGCAGGGCAGGAAATAGTGCACTGGGTTAAAAGTTAGGCTAGAAAGTAGGAGATCTAGATTCCAGTCCAGACTGCCTTTACCTAGCTAGCTGTCATTTTGGCAAGATCCATCAAACTTTTCATGCCTCAGTTTCCTCCTGTGAAAAGTGTAGACAAAGGCAAACCTAGCTGATCTCTAAAAGACAAAGACCCAAACTTGTGCAAATTTACGATAATTCTATGAATGTGCTTGGTGGAAGAACAGGAGAGGGGAAGCTCTACAACTTGAAAAAGGTATTTGCCCTAAATTCAATCTATGTCAACTTTCTAAACTGAGGGACAGGCTACCCCTTTGCTGCATTAGTGGGTACCGTGGTTATTCATTTTCACAGAATTTCATAAACACCAAAGAATCCAAGGGACAGCAGCTTGCTAAGGAGAAGGAAGCCGAGACCTGAGGAAGTCCTTCTTCTCTTACCCTTTATGCTGTGTTATCAATGCCCAGGATTCAGCTATGAAATGAGTCCTTTCTCTGTCCAGACTCATCTTTATGGCTGGCATCTAAGATGTTCATATATTTTCCCACCCTTGAAGTCAGAAGAGGGGAATATGGGAGCCAGAATACAGGACTCAGAAAAACCAAACAAAACAAAAAACAGGTAGCTAGTCTTTTTTTCTGTGTAAGCTAGAATTATGAATAAGAGGTATGTATTTCTGCTGTCACCTGCTGTATGTATTTCTGCTGTCACCTGTGCACTTGTCCTGCTGATGTTAAAACTAGAAAGAGAAGGGAAAAAAAACACCCATTGTGATAGGTCACATTCCTATACCATCATCAGAGGGTCTCTACTGAGACAATAGGTTCAAAGATACACATGCAGACCAAAAAAAAAAAAAAAAAAAAAAAGCAAAAGAAAAGAAAAACAGGATATTACATGCCTCACAAAGTAACTGGCATTGAATAAAATTGTAAGCACCCAGTTTAAGCTCCTGGTCCCAGATTACCTTCGTATACTTGAAAGAGAGAGAGAGAGAGAGAGAGAGAAGGAAGGAAGGAAGGAAAGAAAGAAAGAAAGAAAGAAAGAAAGAAAGAAAGAAAGAAAGAGAGAGAGAGAGAGGGAGGGAGGGAGGAAGGAAAGAAGGACAAATCTAAGCAGCATTTGCATGGAAAAAATGTCATTACTGCATATAAGCACCTGTCATGAGATAGATGAATATTCTCTTTTACTTCCAAAATGTCACTGCAAATATTAGTCCTGTTTATTGTAAGTTTTCTCCCCTCTGTTCCACGTCTTTCTATAGCTCTGCATTAAACATTCAGCTGGTAAACCATCCTGTCCCAAGTTTCTACTGTCTAACATTTGGCGTTTTCATGCCTCTAAGCAGAAGTACAGCCTTAATGCTACATGGGGAGGGGGGGAGGGTTGTAGGGTTTCCTTGCTTTAGTTAGTAGCCTGTGTCTGTCTGTCTGTCCACCCTCCTCTATCTTCATCTCCTCCCTTCTCTTTTCTCTCTCCCTCCTTCATTCCCTCTTTTTCTCTCTCCAACCCTCTTACTTCTCTCTCTCTCTCCCTCCCTCCCCACTCTCCACCCAACCCCTTCAACCTGGACTCTTCCCAGCCCTAGGTTTTTGCTAAGATTTTGTCACTAGCTCAGAAGGAATACCCAAGCCACCATATCCTCATAATTATAGATCTCCATTATGTCAGATGATCTTTGCTTTCCCACAGTTGCTCACCAACTGTTCTTCCCTTATCTAAATGAGGATGTCTTTCCTCACTGTTCAACTCTCTGACAATCATGCCATCACTTTAGTTAGTTGGAAGGTAACCATTTACAAGCCAAGAAGCCAAGAGAGTCAGCTAGGATATTTGCTTTTGTTTGTTGTTTGTGTTTTTTTCATTTTCTCCTCCGCTTCCTCACATCAGATATGGGAATTTTACACTAGAAAAAGGTACATTCAAAGAGAGAGCAAACATTCCTAATTAGGAACTCCAAGCCATCCTTCTTGTCAACCTTTATAGCGCAGTCTCTCCTTTTCTCCTTCCACTTGACATGGTCTTTAAATAATTTCACACTGCTGCTTTCTGATAAACAAGCCATGGAAAATAAATTCAGAGCTTAATGTACCCCTTACATAGCAGGAGATACATATGTTCTGGCTTAAAGGAAAGTTTCAGGACTGCAGTAGACTAGTAAGTCATTTGTAAAATACAAGCCTTTATGCAAACCATTCACATTCTTTCTTCAAACCCAGCTTTGTTTCTTTTGTGAGGTTCTTCTCAAGAACTGGCTTCTCAAATCTTAGACAAGAAGTTGTCGAGAGTAAAACATCAAACTCTCCAATAAAGGAGCCAATACTGAATGCTAGCTTACTTGAGATCAAGTAAGGAAGATTTCAATGAGGTTGAACCAATAGGGGCAATTACTATTGCTTTTCTCTCTTGGGTGTTTTAACCGTGAATCAGCTGGTAAACCGTCTGGCTTCCATGGTTTCACTGTTTTAAGAAGTTTATAGTTCTGAAGTGTCATATCCTAGGGAGAGTTTAGACTCCCAGTGAGAGAAACAGGATCATCACCAACATTGTAGACTAGGTATACTCCATCAAAATTTTTTTTAATGTATTAATAGTGTTTCAGTGCATAAGCCTGTGTCTTGCCATGTACAGTTACTATAATTGGAATTGTACTCTGTATCTAAATAGGTCAATTGAAGCACAGCTATTGACAAAAGAAAATGAATTTCCTCACCCATATGCCGTTCAAGGACACCATTCTTTGGTGGCACAGTGAAGGACTCTGAGGACACAAGGACAAAAGCAGGGATGAGACTCATCCATTTAATACTGCTTAGAATAGATATAGAACCTCTCCCAGATAATGATATAACAAAGAAATGCTTTGTGATGTATTATCCCTCCCCCAAAAAAGAGGCAGAATAAGGTTAAGAAATAAAATGGAAGAAAAGAACAAGGGAAAAATAAAAAATCAAGAGAATATAGAAGATAAGGAAAAAATAATTAAGGACTAAAAAAAGAAAGAAGGGGAGGAAAGGAAGATGAAAGGAGGGAAAGAAAGTGTCTCTGGAAGTCTTTCTTATATCCCATGATAATTAATAATACTATGAATTTTAAAATGTGGTCTCGTGCTTTATGAAAGCAAACATAGCTATAAAAACAAAAACTTTGCTCTTTCAATCTCAAGGAGTCTTGTGCCTTGGAGCCAATTATTCTAGAGCCTGAAGTTTTCTCTTTCTTGTCACTTTGGCCCATAAAACCAACAACTTCAATCCTGTGAAAAGGTCATCAAAGCTAGAAAAAAAAAAAACCTACTGTGCTAGGACTTAGAATATTGGTTCTAGGTACTTTCATCATGAGCATCTTTCCTATAGACATCATTGTCACAAGCATTTTGCTGCATACCCCATTGGCTAGGAAGTAATTTTGCCATAAAGGATGAAATCACAATAAAATAATAGAGTAATATGAATAGCCTACTGTTAACCAGAAGCCATACTGATAACATCAACAGCTGATTAATACATATTTTGTATGTTTATATGTATTATATCTGTAGTCTAACAATAAAGTAAGCTAGGGAAAAGAAAATTATAAGGAAGACAAAAATACATCTACAGTACTGTATTTTATTAATAAAAATAGTCCCATATACGTGGACCTGCACAGGTCAAACTTGTGTTGTCTAAGGGACTAAATAGGATGCATATTTGTTACCAAGCTTTGTATTGCATTGGAAAACTCTCTACGCTGTTGTTGTTCTTGACAAATTATCGTATGCCACTGATAGACAACTCAAAGTTCTACGAGAAATGTGGTTTCAAAACTTTGCACCAATGTACAGACTATTATGAGGACTCAGATTTATATAAAAAATGGGAATACTATGTCATGGAGAAATTAAACCAAACTGTCAACTAGCTATTTTTTTAATATATTTTTCTGGCAAAATTGCCTTATGATCAATTACTTATCCTGCAAAAATGTTTGTGGCAAAAATATTTGTGGTAAAGATGTCTATAGCAAAGATGTTTATGGCAAAATTGTTGTACGCACAGAAAACTATTCAATTTCTTTGGAGGACTCTAATTCTTCAGCAGTCATATTCACTATACACACAATTTGTAGAATTAGTGGTAAATCTGGGAAAGAAAATAAATTATTGGAGAGTTCTAGATGGCATTAGGAATAGTATAATGAGTCTACCATAGTCAAATTCTTGTAGAGATAAAATGGATAACTCTAATCTTGTTCATTTCAAGATATCCTCAGATTATCTAACCTTTAAATGTTCAATTCACTCATAAAATGCCTAATCATACAATGCTGAAAAGTTCAAAGTTCTTATAACTGAAAATTTCATAATTTCAAGCATCCCCAGATTTACTCCTAATTCTACAAGTAACGTGTATACTGAGTGTGACTGCAGAGGGTTAAGAGCCCTGAGTTGCTACTATTTACTTATGCTATGCCTTGCCTGGTATGTAATAACTTCTCAGTAAATGTTATTATTATACCATACTATGTTCACCTCCCAAAACTAGAACAATTAGAATTTTTTTTAATCCACATATTTAACAAGTGAAACAAATAACTAGAAAGTAAAAATATATAAGAACTAATTTAATATCTTTGTCACAATTATGGTTTGTGAATTTTTTTAAAAGATTTTATTTATTTACTTGACAGATATCACAAGGAGGCAGAGAGGCAAGCAAAGAGAGAGAGGTGGAAGCAGGCTCCCTGCGGAGCAGAGAGCCCGATGCGGGGGTTGATCCTAGGACCCTGGGATCATGACCTGAGCCGAAGGCAGAGGCTTTAACCCACTGAGCCACCCTGGCACCCCTGGTTTGTGAATTTTTATAATAGATTCTTTCTAGTGTTGCACAATGTTTAAGAATACAATGTCAGACATAGCTATGAAAACAGCCCCACTACTAGTTATTCACCATTAAGAATGTTAAATAATTTCTTCAATCTTCCAGTCTTTTGTTTAGTTGTATACTGAGAATAATTATAGGATATAGCATTATTTAATTTGTGAATGTTAAATTATATTACTTATGTAAGGTCCTGAGTTTAATATCTTCTATATTGATAGGAGCTCAATAAATATTATATAATATTATTTTATTATTTCTTTGCTCTTTTAAGTAATTATCTGTATTTATCTGTTAGGTATTGTATTATTTCTTCACTCCTTTTCCCTTGTCTTTGTTTAGCTTGGTAATTATGTAGCTTCTCTTTATAACAAAAAAACAAAATTTCTAATAAACTCTAGGACAGATTTCAAACTTTTGACAACCCTCATATTAATAAGCTCTTCAGTTTATCAAGCAAGTCTGACAGGGACTTCTTATTTCTCCAAGGCCTGCCATTTGAACCATAGGAAGCTATGAGATTTCAACAATATAAAAGACAATCAAAACTGGAAACTCTTAACTTTGGGGAAAAAGCATTAACAGATCTTAGAGTTTGCAGGTAAGAGACAATAGAGTAAAAAGAGTGCGATTTTGGATTTATACAGGATGAGTTTTCAGTCTCAATTTCATCACCAAATATGTGGCCTTGAAATATTAGTAAGACCTATTTTCTCACCAGGAAAATGTGAAAGGTAATTATATCTCATGAATTCATATTCAGATTAAATGAGATAATCAACTCAGTAAATTTAAGTTCTTATAAAGTGTCTGGCACTTAGTAGATGCTCAATAAAGGATACTATCATAGTAGCAGACCCAAAAAAGAGAAAGCCAAGTATAATCATAAATGTTCCCTAGAGATTAGAAAGCATATTTCAAACTACTTGAAGCAAAAGTAGGTATAGTCCCATGATCATGCCTAAAAGAATAAAAGGTTACAGTATTAAAAAGATAAAACAATTTTCATTTTTTTAAAAAAGACCAGAACTAAAAAAAATTTGATGAAACCAGAAAAGCTTGGTAGAATTTCATTTTTTCAATGTGTCAATGTTACATTTACTAACATATAACTAAATGTAAATAGAAATTATGGTCATGTACTTAAAAATAGTAATGTTGAAAACTTAAAATGAACTTAGGCTGGCAAAAGCAATAAACTTAGCAGCACACAATAAATTATGTGAGTATAAACATGTGAGAGAATCTGTATATGAGTTTCTTTCAAACATAAAACTGAACAACTACAAGCTAGTGAACTGTCAGGATAAAATAAACAAAAAAAGGTTTATGTGAAGTGTGTAAACCTCGCGATTCACAAACCTGTACCCCTGGGGATAAAAATACATGTTTATAAAAAAATAAAAAATTTAATGGGGCGCCTGGGTGGCTCAGTGGGTTAAGCCGCTGCCTTCAGCTCAGGTCATGATCTCAGGGTCCTGGGATCGAGTCCCACATCGGGCTCTCTGCTCGGCAGGGAGCCTGCTTCCTTCTCTCTCTCTCTGCCTGCCTCTCAGTGTACTTGTAATTTCTCTCTGTCAAATAAATAAATAAAATCTTAAAAAAAAAAAAAAAATAAAAAAAAAATAAAAAAAAATAAAAAATTTAAAAAAAAAAAAGGTTTAATCACAGAAAGCTGACCTCTATCTTCTTTTTTTTTTTAATTTTTTATTTTTTTTTAAACATATATTTTTATCCCCAGGGGTACAGGTCTGTGAAGTGTGTAAACCTGATCTCTATCTTCTTAATAAAGGCAAGTGACATTTTAACTCAGGAGATTAGAAGATACAACATAGGAATTCTTTAAACTTCCCACAATGTAGAAAAGCATTAAACAGAGACTCAGAGAAATGTGGGACACCAATTGGCTAACTAATAAATGTAATGGGAATCCCAGTTCACCAATTCTGCCTCTTGGTGAAGTTTTCAGCCATTATTATTATTATTATTTTTTTTTTTTTTTAGAGATTTATTTGAAAGGGAGATAGTATGTGAGTGTTCATGGGGCTAGGGGCAGGAGAGGGATTGAGAAACTTAAGCATACTCTCTACTATGCTCAGAGCCTGAAGTGGGGTTCCATCTCAGAACCCTGAGATCATGACCTGAGCCAAAATCAAGAGTCATGCAATTAATTGACTGTACCACCCAGGCACCCTGCAGCCATTATTTTTAAAATATTTTTTCTGCTCCTCTCTTCCCACTCTCCCTCTGCTACTCCCATTATGCATATGCTGGTATACTTAATATTATGCCACAGTTTTCTAGTCTCTGTTCACCATGAAGTATGGTATTTATTTATTTACTATTTTTAACAAAGTAGTTAAAACATAAAAATTGCCACACCTGTCGCAGCCGGCGCGACAAATAGACCAGGAACGTGAGGGTAAGAGGAAAAGAACTTAAGAGACAAAGAGATGGGGACAGGAAGAGCACTGAGGAGGATGTCCAACAGTGCTCCTCCTGCCCCCATCTCTTTGGTCATGATCTCAGGGTCCTGGGATCAAGCCCGGCATCGGACTCTCTGCTCAGCAGGGAGCCTGCTTCCTCCTCTCTCTAGGCCTGTCTCTCTGCTTACTTGTGATCTCTATCAAATAAATAAATAAAATCTAAAAGAAAAAAAAAGAATAGAAGTTGTATGATCTGATTATGTTCTTTTAGGTGGTCTTTTTAAAAGCAGATATTCACAGTTAACCATGAATTATCTAATATGCATCTATCTTTCTTCTGAATGCATTAAGAGATCCTAATGATCTAACCACTCACTGAACAAGCTCATTCCTGATCTTATTGTTGCTAGATATTAGAGTTCTATTTTAAAAATATTTAAATAGTGTTGTAATGTTTTGATTAGCATTATTTTACAGAATATGGTTAATTAAGTTTACTTTTATTTTTTATCAGATATCTTAGCTTTCTATTTTCCTTATAAGTTCTTGCATCTGATAGCCACTTCATTGTCCATAGTTGATAAAATCTATTTTGTATATGGTGTGGATCTTTTACCAATCACTTTATATTATATTTACATATGCAGAAGACCTAAAATGAAATGTGCATATTTTCAAAGTTGAATTGATTGGGAACAATCTAAAATGTTCTAAAAGGTAGTCTGTCTCTGTTTAAATGTCAAAATTATAATACATGGCATGGAAATCTGGAAGTGGTCACACGACATTTTTTACCTAAAGACATACCATTGGTAGCTCATGACTCTTCTGACCTGAACTCCACCATGTCAGATGTTATTAATATGTATAATTGTAGCAGTGTTTGGTTTCCACTCACCAAAAGAGGATTCCTTGGATTCTTTAAATAAATCTAAAGGGTTATAAGCAAGTCTCAATGCAATATGTTTTCTGCCTTGAATATCTGAAAGGCAAGTTTCTTGTTTCACGTACAAAACAGAATGGTTGTTTAACTGGGTATAAAACATATGTTAAAAGTAATTTCCCCTCAGCACATTAAAGATTGGTTTTTATTGCCTTCTGTCATCAATTGAGGTTAATGAGAAATCTATTGTTGGCCTAATTGACTTCTCTATTTTTCTCTGTAGAACTGTGCAGCCCAATACAGCAATCACTAGTCACATGTGCCCAGTTAAATTTAAATTATAATTAACATTTTTAAAACAAAAAACTGAGTAGTTTCCTCAGTAGTTACACTAGTCACATATCAAAGATATAATATTTCTATCACTGCAGAAAGTTTTATTAGCACTACTCTATAAGCAACTGAAATTGTTCCCTTTCTTTGATAATTTTTAATTTCACTATAATGTGTCTAGTGTGGGTTTATTTTTACCTTAGAAGTTATCATACAAGGGGCGCCTGGGTGGCTCAGTGGGTTAAAGCCTCTGCCTTCAGCTCAGGTTATGATCCCAGGTCCTGGGATCTAGCCCTGCTTTGAGCTCCCTGCCCAGCCAGGAGCCTGCTTCCTCCTCTCTCTCTGCCTGACTCTCTGCCTACCTGTGATCTCTGTCTGTCAAATAAATGAATAAAATCTTCAAAAAAAAAAAAGTTATCATACAAAATTTTCCGAGGATTTTTAAATTTTGAAAATTGTAAAATTTTTCCTTAATGCATATAAGAAGTTTCTCCATTCTTTTTTGACACTCCCCTGGTGTGTGTGTGTGTGTGTGTGTTTGTGTGTGTGTGGTGTGTGGTGTGTGTATGTGTGTGTATACACACATATATATGTGAAACTTCTCAATCTACACTTATTTGATAGCTTTTCCCCTCTTTTTTACTCTGCTAAAATAGGTTGAAACAATCAGTTAGTCTTCAACTCTACTTAAGAGTTTATCCTTCATATTGATTTTGAACTTTTCAAATACTGTGCTTTTTACTTCCAAGAGCACAATAGTCTTTTCTTTCCAACTCTGTTATTTCATTTATTCCTGTTTTTGTTTGGAAATGTATCTTTAATAGACATTATGAAATTATGTATCTCTTTTCATATCCTAAAATACTGATTCCAAAGGCTGTGTCAAACTATCATCAAAGGTGATTTTCTAATTTTTTTTTTTAACTTTCTTCAAGTGCTTATTAGGATTACATGAGTCTATAGACTCTCATACATTTCAGATTTGGGGGTTGCAATCTTTTTAAGTAGGATTTTTGTTTTGTTTTTCTAGCTAGCACCACAATAATGTTCAGTAAAATAAACTACCCCAATATCAGTGGTTTAAAACAATCATTTACTCTTCCACATGGATCTATAAGTCAACAGTAAGATTCTTGGCTCTATGAATTGTTTAGCTGGGCTTGGCTCCATGTCTGCTTACACTTCTTTGATCCTCATCTTTTCGTGGCCATGATAGAAACTCAAGAATAGTCCAAACTTACAAGCACAATTCATGCTTCTGCTGACATTCCATTGGCCTAAAAATATCCCATAGCCAAGCCCAACATATGGGAGATGGGGAAATATACACCTTATATGGTAGTAGAGACAAAATAAATATTTTTGAAGAGTAATCTAATCTACCAGTTCATTTTGTTCTTGCTTTTGTTTCTCTTTTCCTCTGGACCTAGAGTTTTGTGATTGCTTCTGCCCCATATGCTGGACCCCAATTCTACATTCAAGTTTTAAAATGGCATTTGAAAACTCCCGCTCCAGGGAATGCTTATTGGTAATATCAGCAGATCCTGCCAGTGAATGGTTTGTAACCGTTTCTCATCCTGAGGCCCTCTCTCTTCCTGACTCCCTAGGCCCAAAGCTTCCTATAAAGCCACAACCACAACAAGTAGCCCAGCAATTTTTCAGCTCCTTCAGTAAGCAGGAGCACTTCCAGACTCCAGACTACTCACTGGCACATTAGTCCTTATGAAACTTTCAGAGACTGCTGCCTACATCTGTCCTGAACACCAGAAGGCCTAAATTTTATCCTAATTCATCACCTTACATGGCTGTTCTATTTCACACAGAGTGAATTTGTAGAACAATTGAGACAAGCTATGCCTTTCCCGTTATGTCTTTACTATCTCATCTGGTATATAATTGTGTGTCTAAAGAACAAAGGAGGAGAATTGTATTCATCCTCATTGAAACTCCCCAACTTTTTATAAACCCTAATCTTATTTGATTTACTACTCATAAGATCTCCCTAAGACAGAGCTGCTCAGTCTAAAGGGCACCCTTAACAGTGAGACAAGTGTTGGTACAAGAGAGCCAAGTGTTGGTACAAATCTGAGAAGTTTATAACATCCCCATGTGATTTAGCATCACTTCCACTACAGTGAAAACCCTCCTAGCAGACTTAATCTCCTATTCTTAGTTGAAAAATACATTTTAGAACCTAAAACAATATTCCTTCATAATAGTCTTTAAAAATATTTAGAATTCTGTGGCTTAATTTTAATAAGAAATACAAAAATTAATATACACATACTCTAAATTAAACAAACCCTGATTTTGTATGTAAATACTGCCACATAATGTAATTTCACTACCTATGTTTGCATGTATGTATATGGTTGTATATATGTGCCAAAGGAAGACCTAGTGAAATTGAGGTATGGGTGTATAAACTAAATTTTCAAAGCCATTTGGATAGAAGTTGTAGAAGAATCAAGGCATCACAAATCATATGGTTTTATCAACATGCCGAAGTCAAAAGGACTGGTGCATAGAATCAGTTCTGTTCTTGTTATTACTAGTAGTACACCAACAGTAAGACTAGGAGAGATAATCAATGAATCTCTTTTCTATTTCTTCCTTTGATCCTAACAATAAGCAAATTAGAAATGTATCTAATTTCATTTTTAATAATGTCAGAAAGAAAACCAAACCATATCTTCATATGAACAAGAATGCTTTACAATGTTATCAAGTGACACATCATTAAAACTACCATTCAAAAATCTCTGAAATGTAGATTTGGAGGTAAGGAAGAGCTCTAATTATTTGAAATTTTTAAACAAAACTTTAATATTATTAGTGTCACCCTGTTCGACATGTTTATTCAAGTAGGAATTATCTGAATTAGAATGACTATAGCCAAGATTAAAAAAAATTTTTTAAAACCCCACAGATTAAGAGTTTTCAGTCAAGATGCTAGACTGAGAAAATACAGAAAGCCTTCTTTGCTTCACAGCAAACACATAGACATTCCACTTAAAATATTTGAAGAGTTATGAAAAATTCATAGTCAAGTTCAAAAGCAAAAAAGAGAAAGCTTCAGTGGATAGAAATGAAGAAAATCTGCAGTCATAGTGGACCTGGAGTTGATGTACCACACTGCACGAAATGATGCAGAACATATGTGTCCGTTAGCAACTGGAGTATTAATGCCTATGAAGTAAGGCATTTCTAGGCTCTAGGCTCTGAGTGTTTGGGGAGGTGGGATTGGGTTCACTGCACTGTTCTGGGAGGTAGAACTGCTGTTTGTTGAAAAGCGGTTAGAGAATCCCCACCCAAAAGACCAAAGCCATAACCTCAAGTAAATGCTGTGCTAGCACAAAGGGAGAAATAGACGCACCTATAAAATTCTGAAATTATCCTGCCCAGTAGTTGGAAGTACTGAACATATACTATCCACTTCAAGTAACTGACAGAGAGTATTACACCACAACAAAAGAAAACATACTCTTCTCAATGGCATATGGGACATGTTCAACATAAACAATAAATATGCTAGGCCATAAAACAAGCCTCAGTAAATATAAAAGGATTTAAAATATATAAAGTATATTTTCTGATCACAATGGATGCAATGGAAAAAAAATCAATAACAGAAATTTATATTGGCAACTCTCAAATATTTGGAAACTAAATAACTTTTTTGTTTTTAAAGATTTTATTTACTTTTATAAAGAGAGAAAGGCCACAAGTAGGCAGAGAGAGAGGGGGAGGCAGGGTCCCGCTGAGCAGAGAGCCAGATGCGGGGCTCGATCCCAGGACCCTGAGATCATGACCTGGGCCTAAGGCAGAGGCTCAACACACTGAGCCACCCAGGAGCCCCCTAAATAACTTATTTTTAAATAATAAACAGGACCAAGAAGGAATCAAAATGAAAAATAAGTATTATGAACTAAACAAAAATAAAAAGACATATCAAAATTGTGGAATTTTGGAGTAAGTATAATTGAGGAGATGACATTTCTCAAACCAAATATCTTAGCTTCCACATTAAGAGATTAGGCGGGAAAAAAATGAAACCCAAAGTAAACAAAAGAAAGGGAATATTAAAGATCAACAAATGAAAGAGGAAATAAACAAACAAAAAAACAACAGAGAACATCCATGAAACCAGAAGCTGATTCTTTGAAAAGATCAATAGAACTGATAATGCTTTAACCACACTGATCAGGAAAAACAAAAACAAAAACAAAAACCCACCCACAAATTGCCAATATTTAGAAATTAGATAAATGGTGTCACTACAGATACTATAGATGTTAAAATGATAATAAGGTTATATTATATACAGCTTCCTGTCAATAAATTCTACAGCTTGGATGAATGGACACTTTCCACACAAGATACAAATCACCAAACCTCACAGAAGAAGGAATCGATGACACAAATCATCCAATTTCTATCAAAAGAGATTGAATTTGGGGTTTAAAACCTTCTCACAAGGAAAATTTCAGGCCAAAATAGATCCCCTGGTAAATCTGACCAAACGTCTAGAGAAGAAATTTTACCCAAACTCTTCTAGAAAGGTGAAAATTAGGCAATATTAAAAAAAAAAAAAGAAAGAAAGAAAATTAGGCAATATTTTCAAATTTATTTTATGAGGCCAGCATTGCCCAGAGGCTAAAATTAGACAAAGGCATAAGAAAACCACATATCAATATCACTCTTGAACACAGATAAAAATGTTCTTAAAAGAAATTCAGCAAATCATATCCACTAATATATACAAAGTATATCATGACTCCATTAGTTTTCTATTACTGCATAATAAGTTATCACAAACTCAGTGGCCTAAAACAATACAAATTTATCATCTCACAATATCTGTAAGTCAGATATTGACCTCCGCTCAAGTCTTACAAGGCAGACTTTAAGGTCCAGGGCTGCAATCTCATCTGAGGCTCACAGTTCCCTTCCAAGTTCATTGGGGTCATTGGCAAAATTAATTTCCTGTGGTTATAAAACCGTTGTCACCATTTTCTTGCTAGCTGCTGGCTGAGGTCATTCTCAGCTCTTAGAGGCTGCCCTAAGGTCCTGGCAGCATGGCCCTCTCAAAACATGGCAACTTATTTTTTAAAAACCAACAGGAGAATCTCTCTCCAGACAGTTACCAAGATATGTTATATAACCTAACATAATCTAGGTGATTATCTCATCATGTTCACAGATCCCCTAATACTCAAGGGTAGGTTGTATACACTAAGATTTCAGGGACCATCTTAGATTCTACCCATCACAATAAACAAATTGGGTTTAACCTAGAGTTACAAGAGGAGTTTAACATTACAAAATCAATCAATATAATTCACTATATAAATATACATTAAAAAAAAGAACATAGGATCATCTCAATAGATAAGGAAAAAAAATTAACAAAATCCAACAACCATCCCTGATTTTACAAAAATCTCAGAAAACTTGGTATAAAGGAAACTTCTTCAATCTGACACAGGGCATTGATAAAAAGCCCACAGCTAACATTATACTTAGTGGTAAAAGACTGAAGGCTTTCCCTCTAAGTTCAGGTTACAAATAAAGATGTCTATTGTCAAACCCCTTTTCAGTATTTTACTAGAATTTTTTGCCAGCTCAATCTGGTGAAGTGATCCTCTGTATAAAATATGAAATAATCTTTTATTTCTCTCTCTCTATATATATATACCTATATACCTATATTTTTATATCTATATATATTTTATATATAAAATATGAAATCATCCTCTGTATAAAATATTAAAGAATCTTTAGAAAAAGCTACTACAAATATTAAGTTTGTCTTAAAAGGTTACAGGGCACATGATCAATTACAACAGTTAATTATGTTTCTGTATACCAACAACAAAAATTTTACAATGGAAAAAAATACCATCTATAGGATATCTTCAAAAATCTCAAATATTTAGCTATATATCTGACAAAATACATGTGATGTCTGTACACTGAAAACTACAAAATATTGCTGAGAGAAATAAAAGGAGACAAAAGTAAAGGGAGAAGTGTATTAGGTAAACAGATCAGAAGTTGACACCATAAGATGTCAGTTCTCCACATACTGATCATGGATTCAATATGATCCCAATCAAAATCCCACCACACACTTTGGGAAAGTTGACAAACTTGCTCTACAGTTCATATAGAAAAATAAAGACTTCTAAAAGCTAAAACAACTTGAAAGAAGAAAACAGAATTGGAGGATTAACACTACCTGTTTTCAAGATATATTATAAAGCTATATCAGTCAAGACAGAAACAATGGCATGATATAAAACAAATGACTAGTATAGGAATAATCAATGATACAGAACAAAGTCACAAATACTATATATATATATGTGCACGGGTGTATGTGTGTAAGTCCATGTATATATCATTATTATCTGATTTCACATATATTGATGTCATATATATGCGTATATATATATATATATACGCATATATATATAAAACTGAGTTTTGACAAATGTTCAATGACAATTCAGCTGATAGTCTTTTTAATAAATGGTACTGGATCAATTTTATATCCATAGGTAAAAGAACATTTTCATACCATAAAAAATGAACTGAAAATGGATCATAGACCTAAATGTAAAATGTAAAGCTATGAAACTTCTACAAGAAAACATAAGGGAAACTCTTTATGAACTTGGGTTAGGCAAATATTTCTTTTTGAGATTATAAAAAATATAATCTATAAAATAAAATTGGTAAATTACAATTCCTCAAAATTAAAAAACTTCTGCCCTTTGAGAGAGGCATTTACAGAGTGAAAAGGCAAGTCACAAACTTTGAGAAAACCCTTGTTTCTAGACAATAAAATAAGAAAGAAAGCTATCAAAATTATTCATGAGCCTAACCTATCTTTGATGTTAAAACCACAGGAGAAAGAACTGTACAAGGACAGAAAACAAAGGGCCAGTGTCATTTGATTTAGCAGTTTAGGTGCAAAATTCCCAAATAAACTATTAACAAAGTCGCTCTAACAAGAGATAGAAAATGAATAATATTGCATGGCAGTCACCACATCAATATATTGAAAGAGGAAAAAAACCACATCATCAACATTCAATTCCATATTCTCTCATAAATCTTTACCTCCATATGCATGCACGTGTGTGCGCACACACACACACACGCAGACTTTACAGCCTAAAAATAGCAGGACATATATTTAATCTGATAAAAAGATATTTATCAAAACTTTAAAGCAAACTTTGTACACATTTATAAAGCATTGGAAGCATTCCCCTTAAAGCTGGATATAAGACAACACTTAATAGTCAAAAAACTGACAAAAATTAAAACTACACACTAAAGTACTATTTTTACTATTAACTATAATACCACTGCTTTGTAGTTAATTTAAAATTTTTCCCATCTTTTAAAATTAAGGTAGTTAATCTTATTTCTCCTTTGAATAATCTGTAAATTTTTATTCTTATATCTGGATAAGTGCTATGTATATGATTATGTTTTTATACATTTCATTAATAATTATAAAAACCTAAGTCAACATAGAGGATAAACAATTTTTACCTTCAAAAAACTGGCTAGTGTAATAGTTAAGTTTAGAAACACAATTCTAGAGGGATCATCCACAGTGGTATTCCCCAGGGTCCTGCCTTTTTCATGTTTTGCTCAATATTTGTATCAATATTTAATATTCAATGAATAATTTAGATGAGGACATGGAAATCGTGTTGATGACATTTATGTATATTCTCAAGTTGGTAGGGAGAGCTCATGCTGAATGAAGTAAGAAGAATTTTTAAAATGTCTTTCAGGTAGAATTCTGAGTTTAAATCTCATAGCGAGAATAACCTATATAATTTTTAAATTCTGTGTTAAAGCTCACAAAACATCTATTTTGTTAATCTAAGAAAACATAATACCTGGATTGAAAGAAGTGCAAAGACTTTTAAATGAGCTAATACATGCTCAGTAATGTCCTGTAAGAGTCTAGATTTGATAGGGACCTAGGAACAATATCACAAATAACAGCTGATCATGTCTTAATGGGAAAAAACTTAGAAGAGGATATTCTAGCTCACATCATACATTTGAAGAACCCTCTTAGGAAGCAGGGTTTTTTTTTTTTTAAAGCAATGATATATATTTCACAAAAATAAATTATTGACTCATATGTCTTGAGGCTAGAAGAAATCATAATGAACCTCATGCATTTCACCAAGTGAATTGGTGTTTCTTTTCTATGCTTTATCAGAACGTGCCATAGACAGAAAGTATATCTACTGTTTTGACTGCATGGCAGTATCATTTCATTCTACCGCTTATAATGATTCAGCAGTTACAGTGAGACAATCCATCCCATCTTTAAGAAGATGACGGGAGTCCCTCAATATAACAGTCAGTTAATCCAGATAATCAAATTATCAAATAGGAACTCATTAGCGCCGGATTTTGTGACTTGTCAGCGTGGTTCACATGGTTAAATTGCTTATGAGACACTTTGTAAGAAAATTCTCTGAACAGGTAGCCTAGGAATTACCGTCCCTTCATGGAGATGCTGGGAGCACCCGGGTGAGGAAGGGGAGACTACTGGGAAGACCAGAGAGTCGAAAAACAAGTGCTTAGGGTTTAACATGGCTAAGCTTCATGCAAATTTTGTAGCCAGAAAAAAATGTCACGAATTGTATAATTTTGTCAACTAGTCACATAGCTGATGTCAATCAAAAGAAAGGAAAGAAGATATATTAGGGAAGGAGGGGGTGGAAGAATGTTCTCCAATTGTCTTACTCTCTAAATTTCCAAGAGCAGAAGAAAGCATTCCCTTCCTAACAAACAAACCTCACTGGTCTTGCGTGATATTGTCTCTCAGATTACTTAGTAAGAAAAGGCCCAGGATTCAGGGCTGCACTTCACATCCTGTGGCCAGTAAATACAGTCATTTCAGTGTTCTATTTTCTCAGTAATGCAAGGTGACTAAGAAGAAAGAATGTCATCAGGCCTAGAGCAAGCAATCTACCACCCTTAATTCCCATCCCATTAGCTGCATAATGATGTTTATGATGTTACTTTTATGATCTTATAAGCTTTATTATTCCCATTTCATCATATAAAATTGAGGCAATGTACTGTACTTACATTTTGTTTACCCCATTTTTCTAGTTAGATATTATAAATGTTCCTGTTTGGATAATAACTAGATTCTGAGGCCTGCTGGGTGATTTTGCCCTTTTCTGTGACCTGATTGGAAGATGGGAGATGAAAGGAGATTGACTTCAAATAGAAGAATGTACCTGGTAGGTAGAAATGGGGGTGGGGGAGGGGCTCTTCTTATAAAATTTTTTTTTCTTGTGCTTGTCTTTACTATCCAGCATGCTATGCACAGAAACTATTCAAAACATAAAATCTCTTCAAAACACCAGTGTCCATAATCCAGGTGTCTCTTTAAGGTATAAAAAATATGGTTGTTCTAGAAAAAATAAAAGGCTTTAATGGAGACTAAAATACTCTACTTTGCAACACCTGAGGTAGAGGGTATTGGACTGAGTAAAAATGTAATAAATCTATGTAATTCATTCTACCCATGGAAGTATAACCCTCTATTGTAAGCGGAAGCTATTAAGTCCCTGAACTTGGAGAGTCTTCACTGGTTTTCATCAAAAGCAAATGTATGTAAAGGACAAAGCAGGGTGCTTACACCAAGAGCTATCCGATTTGTTCCTTGTTAATTGTATTGGTGATTCCATCAGCATCATAAGGCACCTTGCAAAGTACTCTGGCTTTGAGCCTTCTCTGGTCTCACAAATGACTAAGAGGAAAATCGAGAGTAAAGGCTGATGGAGAAGCTGGCCTGGCTATGTTAAGCTGGAGAGAGACAGTGATAATGAAAGCACCATTCCAAGATACTCAACACTGACTATTTTTTTAAATAATGCAGGTCATTTGGAACCTACTTTCCCCAGCCCTAACAAGCAGCTGCTGCTAACTTCTCTCCACTGTTCAGTAAGTCTGTTGAGGGGAGCCCTTCAGGAGAGGTAACCATGGCTTTTAGTATCTTAGACACTACACAGACCTTAACATTGTATCATTACTTATACAGGAGTATTCTGCTCTAAACAAAACACATTTCTAGAAATTGCATGTAAATTTGCTTTTGGGAAAGTAGCCTTATTTTAAACAGCACAGGGAATTTGTTTTTGTTATTTTTAATGGGGTGAATTGTTTGATAATAAATTTAACTTCCCATCTTCCCATGTTTATCATTTTTGTTTTGTTTGGAATTTTTTAAGCCAGCATTCGGTTTTTTAAATTTTAAGTGGAAAACGTGGCAGGGAACGAGTGAGAAGGTATGGGCCCTAATTCCATTCCTTTCCCCAACTACATTTGACAACTAATTTTGCCTATTGGGCCTCAGTTTTTCCAACTGTCAAATCATCATAAAGTTCCCTTCAGCTCTATAATTCTAACACCTGTAGTACTGAGGAAAACAAAGTGAAAAGTGAGCTGCCAAATATGGTAATGCTGTCATTTACGACCAGGGGGCGCCATTCTCACTGGAGACCATTTTCTAGCAGAGGATGCTGAAGTGTCTTTAGGGCGGCATGTCTTCTCAACTGCCATATGGGCTGGCTGTGAACCTGCCAAGTTCCTTAGCTCTCTGCTGTTAAGAAATAGCAAGAAAAATTTCATAAGAATGTACACAATGCCTACCATGTCAACGAAAACTAACCCCTCCAAAGATAACTTGGGGATACAGAATTCAGTTGTATATGACATGACTTCTATCTTACTGGAAGAGTTTACAATGCATGGATGAAGATTAGATAACAGGTATATTCACAGTGACAGATGCCAGGTGAACACTCAAAACTGTCCCCAAAATGTTCTGGAATTCAAGAGACCACTGAGGTTCTTTTACTACCCTGATACAAGTGAAAAGTTTCCCCTAAGAATGATCAGAATTTCATTTCCTGCCAGCAAGGTATGTGGAGACTCAGAGTGATTAACCAACTCACAAAATAAATGAATGTGGTATTTCTAGTCTCTATATTTTGTGGAGTAAAAATCATTTTTGCTAAATATATGAATAGTTCATAACAACACATGAACACTTCTGTTTCTGCATGCCTTCTTTGTCCCTAGAGCCATGAAAAACAGAGTATAAGTGGCACAACATGTGCCCAAATCTCCTTGTGATGGAGACCTGCCCTTCCCTTTGGGGGCATCTCCAATTACTGAGAGAAAGGAATATATGAGGGTATTGAAAAGTTGGCTTGTACGAAGACTTCCTACCTTCCGTAACAGTTACGTTGGTTCCACAAGATGAAAGAAAGAAGTTTGTGCTGTCTGGATGCCTCGCAGCCCCATGGAATGCTTTCCAAATGTCCATTATGTGAATAAAGTCAAATCAACTAAGATGCCATCCAATGGTGCATAAATCATAAACAGAAAGGGTACAGAAAAATATCCCTTCCTCTGCCCTCTGTTCCCCCATCCTGGAGACCAAACTTTGCCCTTGAATGAGCACAAACACCTCATATCTAAATGACTCACTGTCAGATGCTTAGTGTAAGTCTATTAGCCTATCATCATGTCATCTTTGTTTTTGGCAGTATTTGAAAGCACCTCTAGCAGCTTTATTTGAACACTGTTTTCATACCTAAAAGCTTGAATCTGTAAAACAAACACACAAACATTTATAGACATCTTTATATCACTTCAAATTGTTGTGATTAGTGTACACACTTTGAATATTATTACTTAAACAACCTCCAGCTGATGTTAAAAAGTAACACTTTGGAACAAGGCATTCTCCAAATGTTCTATTAAGGATGCTGTTTATTTATATCAGTGTATAGAAAAGTACAGCTGTACAAAACATAAATCAATGTCAAAAGTAAAAGGCATTAAAATTCATAAGGTTCATTTTCCGACATCCAGAGCAAACTGTAGCTGAGAGTTTGTCACAGACTTAACATCAGCAATAAAATTATATAACTGCTGATGTCACATTCTTTGAGGTACACTCAAAGGCATCTAAAATTTTATAGCTTAGTTTGGCTTATTTTAAAAATGAACATATATTACTCTTAATTTTGTTTCTTATGATACCTAGAAGACCTGAATATAAAAACAGCATCAGAGGGGAAATATCTTGCAGCCCACAGAGTTTTAACCAACACAAAAAAATATTTGTGTGTGCTCCATTTTGCTATTGATCAGGAAACCACAGGAATTAGTGTTGGTTTAACGCCTATTAAGGGAAACAGTGTTTTCTATAGCAGAATTGAAGAGGGGTTATTGCTATGTAAGGAAGAACTAAAAACAAGTCACGCGGACACTAATATTCATTCACAGTCAGGGAATTTTCTGCCTGGGCTCTCACATTTTAAAAGCTCTCATGCCATTTGCTTCTGGTGATCTATGAGAGTCTGATTCCTATTTAAATATTCATCCAGGTTTGGAGGATATACCCTTGTTGTGTTCTCTCTCCATCTTCTATCCAATTCCAATTTCCTTGAAGGCAAGAACCCCACAGCCACATGTGCCTGTCCCCAAGAATCGGGGATAAACTTGTTGGCTCTGTTTTCCTGAGGTGGTGGAACGGTGACCCTGAGGTTCATTACTGGGAAGCTAGAGATTGAGGTGAATCAGCCCATTCTTCCATTCCACGAAGGAGGAACAGCCTTCAGTTGTTTATACAGACCTTACTGTCGGCCAGACACAGTTCTAAGCAAGTTCCTCTGAGAAAGTAATTGAGCCGCCTCTGTGGTCCTAGGACTTAGGGACTGTGATGATCGTCCTTTCACAGAAGAGGAGGCTGAAACACAGGGAGGGAGGGAGCTTTCCCCCACGCGGCTGGTGGGTGACACAGCTGGGTTTGAGCAGACAGATGGCGCAGCTCAGGAGTGTGTTCTGTTAAGCACCGGTATCACCACCTCTCTCAGAGACTCACCCCTGCACAACACTGCTGCAGGGTGGTGGCATTTCTCCCCATATTCGTCCCTAAGAAAAACATAACCTATGGCCTGTAATCTCTTAAAACATGTATCTCTGCACTGGAAATGCTTCAGAACAGCTTTCCCTTTGGAGGATGCGTGTATCATCCCCAGTTCCTCCCCTCCGAGGACTTCCAGCAGTCTTCCCAGAGATTTTATGCAAACGCATACACGCAGGCACTCATGGAAACCTGTATTTATTTATGTAGTAAAAAGCCTAGATTATGTGGGTGAAATCTCCCCTGCCACACATGGAACTGAATTCGAATGCCTTTCTTAAGAACATGATAGAGGAAACAATTTGGCGGGGGGTGGGGGGGTGGTTGGTTGTGTTTTGGGTTTTGTTTTTTGGTTTGGGTTTTTTTTTTTTTTTTTTTTTTTTTTTTGTAAAAGAGGAAGGCGATTCATCTCTGGTCCTTACATAATTAGCCAAAGCTGATTTCAGGTGTTTTCTACTTCCCGAGTACCATTCACAACACCCATTGGTGTGTTTATTAACGTAGCCAGATGCCCCATTTCATATTCTCCTCCGCTCACATCTTCATGGGAACGACAAGGGGTGCGGGGGGGGGGGGGGGGCCTGCACCAAGCGGGATTGCCAGGGAGGGAGACGCGCCCCCGGCTGCCTCGCCGGCAAGAGCGGGGTGTGAGGGTAACTGCCCGGCTGGCCGGGACCTGCCTGCGAGACCCGTCCCTGATTCGGGCACCAGAGATGCAGCGAGTGGAATGCAGCCTAGTCTGACAGAGAACAGCTCTGTGAATACAAATGTGTGTAAAATGGCTGACTCCGTACAAGAGTAAATAAGAACCTTTCCAGCTTTTCATTTAGTCACAAGATCGGGAGGTCTCGTCACCCCCAAATAGAGTACAGAATTGAGGTAGCTTTCCATCTGAGAGAGGCAAAGTGGGGGGGGGGGGGGGACTTGAACAGCAAGGACCTTGCTTTTTAATGCTCTTTTTAAAAGAATAGAGCTCAGACTGCACTAACACCCCACATGAATATGTGCCTTAGGAAATAATTTTTATTAATAGCCGAATATTTTTTACTCTCATCCACATGCACCCAAATATTGGGTTTATGATATCTAGTTGCATGCATACATCACTGTGTCAAAGAAAAGGGGGAAATCCAGCCTTAATAAAAAATGATTTATTAACTTCTCCACGTCCTATAAATTTAATATGCTAAGGGTTCTTGCTCTCACTGCAGATTCTTTCTTTTAGAAGTGTATTTCTGAATATGAGCTCATACTCTTTCTGAATAATGTATGGGTAAATACGAACAAACTGAAGCTTCTCCGTTGCACACAATCTGCAGAAACGCAATCGGGGTGATACGTGTCAGCTAGCCTGGCTCTTTACTTTGCATCCGTTTACCCTCAACTAGTCCATCGCTTTCCTCCAGAGAAAGAGCTGAAGCTGCTTTCTCCTGCTCCATGATGTTAAGCACTGATGTATTCATTTCCCGAACATAAAATAACACAATGATTTTTCGTCCCTCTCCTTCTAAATCATACTTCTCGTTCTTTGTTGCTTTTTTTGTTATGGTTGTTAGGATGCAAACTAATTTCATTCGGGTTTTTTTTTTTTTTTTTGGTCATAATCATAATAATAACAACAAAGTATGATCTCTGTATAAATATAATTTTTCTTTTTCATAATTGCACTTAAAAATCCATCCTACTTGGAAACTGCAGAGAGTACAAGAATCACTATAAATGCTGGCCTCAGGGAATCTATGCTTCCTACAAGATTTAAGGTAGAAATATTCAGGGGCCATGCTACTCAAACAAGACCCAAACATTTTTTGTTGTTAGTTTTTTTCCTTTTCTTTTCTGCAGAATATTACCTAAAGGTAGCTCTAAGCACTAAGGGATTGAGGTTTCTATTTAGTCTATAAGTAAACTAACAGGTTTTTCTACCTGTGGGTATCAAGTTGGTATTTCAGTTAGCTAAGCAGCTTTGGACCTAGAATAAAACACTTAAGGGACCAGGCAAGGAAGCAAAAAATCTGCAGGCTGTGGCCTTTGTTTGTTTCTTTGTTTAATGTGCGGTATTTTTTTAGAATGGTGTTAGACTTACCAAAAATGGAAAAGAGGGTATGGAGAGTTTCCATATACCCCTCACCCAGTTTCCCTTCTGCCTTCCCTGGGAATATAATAAAAACTATGCATTATCATATTTTTCTGTTTTCCTATTGTGCCTATATGTGTCTATTCCTACTGTGCCCTGATAATTGTTGGAGATAGAGAAATCGATATTTCATAGCTTAAGTTGGGGAGTCGAAAACTGTAAGTACTGGCCTAATAATGCCATCCCAATGTGGCTTATGAGGGCAAGAAAGCCTGTGAGTGAGGACACAGCCCATGGGAGGCTGGAAACTGGCCAATCTCTGATGGATTTGGCCCTCTGGGGAGGACTCACCGTTGGATAAGGGGTGGCATCCCCGCCGTTAAACCAACACCTCAGCCTTTGCTCATTGTGTTAAATCTGGAACTGTGTCTGAAGGTCAAGGAAAGAGTGGCATGGTGGAAAGAGTTGTTTAATATTGTCAAATATTTAAGCCTCCGATCTTTAAAATAAAGGGTTGGGCTAAAGAATTTTTAAAATCTCTTCTCTACCATAATATTCTTCGAGGTAGATGTAAAAGAAATTGTCTATATGAAAGAAAGAAAAGATTTTTCATCAGTCTGTATCCCTTGTCCTCTGCATTATCAAAAATACACATATTGCAAATACAGAATTTGTTCTAAGCCCTATTTATTCCAAGATGATAAAAAAATGGAGAAGTTTCAAGTATCTTTGAAAGCTTTTTGAAAAATATCCAGGCTTATATGCAGAAGACATAAATTTAAACTTCCCCTTGCCTTTTCTTCCACCTTACTAAAGACAGAGCTCTGGGTAACAATAGCCTGAGGGTGTTCCATTTCTCCCTTGCCATTTCTCTATCTTCTTTTCCTATTAGGCTAATAAACAAATTCTGAAACTTTTGTTGCTATCTCCCCAGACCCTGACTATGCAACAGAGAACATTTGAAAAGACCTAACTGACTAACTTAAAGTTACCCCGAGGATGTTTGTCCACTTTTCTTTTATTTTGTCCTTAGATTGGCTTTAGGAATCTGTAGTCTGTGCTCCCACAATACAGTTAGGGGAAGCAGAGGTACTGTATGTATGATTTGTACTTGTACCTATTTCCCAATTCCATCTGTTTTTAATACATTCTCTTGATAAAATTTTATCCCTTCTTTCCAGTCAGGCTTTTGCCTGATTTGATAGAGAGTCCCTCTGGCTCATGTTGAAATTGAAATGTATGATATCTTATTGTTTGCCTATATACCCAGCTGTCCAGGCACTGAGTTTACTTTTATAAATGAAATATTGAAAACAAACACAGAGCGTTGGGGATGCAGTTGCAAGGGACAGGATCAACATAACTACATTAGAAATGGTCAACATAAGACTGGAAACTTCTATATCTCAGGTGGTCGATCCCTGGGCTTCCCTGAACGTATCTCTAGTAACATTTTGCTCACCACATGAACTTTTCACAGGCTCTAGGCACCCAGTCATTAGTGTCATAAAGTAGCACAGCAGTGTTGCACAGAAATAAAAATAGACTTTGTGGCTAGTTCTGGATGCAATACAGGCTCTGCCATTTATATGCATCTTGACTTTGGTAAGTCATTTAACCTTCCTGAACCTAGTTTTTCTGGCCCGAATTTTAATGCTTCCCATGTGGGAACCTGGTTAAAGATGAGATCAAACAACCCACTGAAGAGACTGAAGAAATGGGCAACATCACAGACCCGAGTGCTACAATGATGACAAGAAAGACACTATGCCTACCCTCATGGGTTTTATAGTCCAGTGAGGAGCGCAGCCCATCCGTGAGCAAGTACAGTGCACTGCGAAAGAGAGAGAGGTGAGAACTTATGGGAGGGACAGATAACCCAGACCTGAGTGATTAGGAAGGCTTGCTGAAGACAGCAATATCTAAGCTATTAATTAAAAGATAGGTAAGGAATACCCATGTATGTATGCAGTTTGGCAGTGTCTTAGTGCATTACAAGAGTTCAGTGAATTCCATTTCTCTTCCCCTTCCATCCTGTTATATCCCCTGAACCCCTCCAAACAGATTCTATGTAATAAGTTTCTTCATTGATTCAAACTTTTTTTTTTTTTTTTTTTAATGTGCACTTGGTATATGCTGGGCTTAATGCTAGGAAATAGGGACATGTTTGTGAAAAAGAGAGGAGCTCTGTCCTTCAGCAGTTTAGTCTGATGGAGTGAGTTCAGTACATCAAAACCCCAAAGACCACTGTCACTCATTCTGGAATGGGTAAATAGGATTCATCTATAGAAAGAACCCAAAGACTCAAAATTTTGAGAGCCACTCTGGGAAACACCAGTGCTGGAACACTTGGACACTTGACTTAATGCCCTGACAACATGGATATTGATCTATGCTTTTAAATGATTTCTTTTCCTAATAATGTCTTAAAAAAAAATTAGAGGACTTAGAAATAGTGTCTTAGACTTCACTGTTTTCTTGGCAAATGTAAGTAAAATTCATCCATTTCTTAGAACCAACCATACCCATTCTAGGGGGAGAGAAATTAACAAACAAAACCAGGGGGGTGGGTGGTTTTTTTTTATTATTATTATTATCAAGTCTGTCTTTCATTTTATACAGATAAAGCCATAAAGAGAAAGATCCTGCTTTTTTTTCTTTTGGAGGAATACCTACTCTGGTTTCCTAGGCATATTAATTTGCTGCAATTCATTGCAGAAGCTAATTCTTATTTTTTGGAATTAATTGAGCTGAAAGCTGGACTCATGACAGCCCGTCCCTTCAGTGGCCAGCACAGAAGCTGAGGACAGACGGCCATTTCAACTTTACTAGCCTGACATCCTGCATAATCAATGCACGTCAGCCACAAAGACTGGCTGCCTATGCTCATGCCCATTTGCAAGTTGGCTGAGTGCCCACTCACAAATTGGGATGCCAGTTCCACTAGGGCATACAAGTGTCAACAAAAGATCACTTCAAACAAGAAGCCTGCTCAGTTTTGCAAGAGCCATCATTTTGTTAGGGGGAAAAAAAGGAAAAGGTTTAAGGTGGTTAATCCCACATTGCTGACAAATGGCTATTTACAACCCATCATACCTTTGGCCTCAAGGGACGTTTTATTTAACGACTTAATGCAATCTTCTCTATCCTTTAAATTTGACTTTCAATCTCTGCATTTTAAATGAGGCAAAGAGGAGACAGTATGTCAATCCTGAGAGTCACTGGAAATGTCCATTTTCTTCATTCCCATTACATGCATCAGAGATGGAAAGAGTAAGCAAAGCATTATCATGTGCATAATGTCTCTAGATACTAATTAGAATGGTGAAGAGTGAACCTAACAAAATGCAAATACATTCTTTAATATTTAATTAATTCAGCAAATATTGGTTAAGCGCCAGGCACCCAGTAGGGATTGGTCTCACTGACTGTGGAGTCTCTTCTCTTCCAGTGAAACCTACACACTTGTTGTCATATTAATCAATCTCACTAAAGCATGGTTCCTATCTTATTAACTCTGTGATCAAAATGCTTTTAAGGTTTGCCACTGACCACTGGGTGATTTCAAACATTCACATGGCAGTGAAGAAATCTCATATTCCGTTTTTTTTTTCCTTATGAATTCTTATAGATTCTCCTAAAGTCTAAACTGATGATCCCAAAATGTTTCTCCATTTGTGAAGGCCTCATTGCATCTATAATGTCCTTCTCTGTTTCCACCATCTCTAGATGTTGAAACTCTCCTCACCTCAGTAAGGATCAAATGTTCCCTCAGACCCAACCAATTTTCTTCAAGTTCTATGTGACAGCAAACACCAGATGCTTTCACAAAAAAATACCTCATTTAATCCTCAATTCAAACTTGAGAAAGGTGTTATTAGCCTCAATTTTTGTATGTATAACTGAATTGAGAGAAGCTAAGGACTGACAAGTTTGAAGCCTGAATTCAGGCCCTATAAACTTATTTATTTTCTACCCTCAGGCTTCCATCTTCCTCACAGGACCTTCCCTGTCTTCAGCCCTGCCCACAACATGCCCTTCCTCTCACTGTCTATAACACAAAATCCATGCCATTCTTGAGATTTTAATCGCTTTATAACTTGTATTTTTCAAAAAATCATAAAAGATTTAGTAAGCAATTCAATAATTTTTAAAGATTTATTTATTTACTTGAGAGATAGAGAGAAAGAGAGTGCTTGAGTAGAGGGAGGGGCAGAGGGAGAGAAAGAGAGAGAATCCCAAGCGGACTCCCTGCTCAGCATGGAGCCCTACTTGGGGCTAGATCCCATGACCCATGAGATCCTGACCTGAGCTGACACCATAAGTCAGTCACTTAACCAACTGAGCCACCCAGGAGCCCCAGCAATTCAATAATTTTAACGGAAACTGAAGATGATAATAATGAAGAAAAAAGAGGACAAAGGAAAGGAAGGGAACAACAAGCATTTTCTCTCCCAATATGTGTGTCAGAACTGTGCTGAGTACTTTCAAGGATGTCACCTTGGATCCTTATCAAAAAACTTCAAAGTCAGGCAGTATTATCTTCAAAATGTAGGTAAGGAAACTGAGGTTCAAAAGGTTTAAGTGACTTTCCTAAGATTATAAGCCGGTTTGTTATTAGGTGATGATTCAAACATATTCATTCTTTCATTCATTCAACAAACATTTTGCGTACTTACTACGTGCCACGCACTGCTCTAAGTATTCTAACTGAAGCCAAAGAAACAAAAATCCTACCCCATGATGAACTTGCATTCTAGTGAGGAGGCACAGGTAGTATACCTGAAGATTAATTAAAAGCTGAAATACTATACTGCACAGCATGTTGAAAGATGGGTATAGAGCTTAACTATTAAGGCCGAGTAGGGGAAAGCAGAACTTGCAAATTCTAAATAGTACAGTCAGTGTAGGCTTCACTGAGAAGGAGAAGTTTGAGAAAATATATGAACAACTGAGTGGAAATAGGGAAGGACATACCAGGAAGAAGAAAGAGTCCTCCAAAGGTCCAAGGTGGTAACAATTGTACCCAATGATAAGATGAGTAAAAATGACACATTTTTCTGATTTACAAAGAAATTTGTAAATCAGAAATTTTCTGATTTACAAAGAGAAAATATGTTTCTTCTACATCCAAAAAAGCAAAAACAAAAACAAAAAAAACCAGATAACCTTTGTGAAATGATAGGTAGCATTCAAGAGCTGGGTGTGAAGTGCTATTATAAACAATTTCACATGTATTTACAACTGTTGCTTACAAGACACAATGAGGGAGATATTATTATGAGTCCCACTTTTGACATGAGGAAAATGTAGTACAGAGGGGTTAAGTATCTTGCTCATCGTCACACAGGTTGTAAGAGCTGCAGCCGTGTGTAAACCCACATTCACACAGTGCGGTGTAAGAGGCTTGTTCTGAACCATAGGTGGAATTCACCAGTTTTCGCTGCTACAGAGTATTCCATTTTATAGCACGATATATTTTTTATCCTCTTGTTGATGGGCATTTTGAATGTTTCCAGCTTTATTATTATTATAAATAATGTCACTGTCACTATTATAAATAATGTCACAATTTATTATTATAAATAATGTCATTATTATAAATAATGTCACTTTTATATATCTGTATGGCATTATATGTGAAAATATATATATATATATATATATATATCAAAAGCATATATATATATGTCAAAAGCACCGAGTATAGCCCTTTCTAATTTAAGACAAGGAGACAAGCACATTTGCACTTAGTTCCTCACTCTTTCTCGGAATTAGTATGACTTCAATTTTATTATTAAGATAACTTATTAGTTCTTTATTTAATATTTCATATTTTTTCCAAAATTATTTTTCATCATTGCATTTAGTGTTCTATCACTGTTGCCAAATTATTTATCTCTATTTTGAAAAGAATTTACTACTCACTGCTTTTTTACTATAATGTAGAACTAAAATAGAATGATCAATTTAAAAAACTGAATTAGATAAATAAAAGTAGCTCATATATGATTTAAAAGATTAAAAATATAATTTATCTGCACAGTTATATATTTTGCCTCACTAGAATAATATTTTCTATCATTTAATAAAATAAGACATAATTCTGGTAGTGAAATTCAGAATGTCAAGTTCTATAATCCTACTTTATAAATTATAAAATTTATAAAATTTAAACCTAGTCTATAAATTATATAAATGTTATTTATAGCAATTATAATAATTATATGTAATATATATTACATATATGACTATACATTTATATAATTTCTATGATTACTATATATAAAAACATAAATGCATATACATATATTTCTTATATAAAATGTTTATAACTTTCTTATTAGATTTACATTTTATTTATTTTTTTAAAGATTTTTATTTATTTATTTGACAGACAGAGATCACAAGTAGGCAGAGAGTCAGGGAGAGAGAGACAGGAGGAAGCATTCTCCCCACTGAGCAGAGAGCCCGATGTGGGGCTCAATCCCAGGACCCTGAGATCATGACCTGAGCCAAAGGCAGAGGCTTTGACCTACTGTGCCACCCAGGCGCCCCTAGGTTTACATTCATAAAAGTAATATAGCTACATATAAATATCCGTATCTACATACATAAATTTAAAAGACTTGTAGCAAACTGATCATAAAAAGAACTTCAGTTTTCCACCTTTCTCTTTGCAATGTTTTTTTGGAGCTTCTACCACCAAGAAGTCGAGTTGATTTTCCTACACTTTGATATGTGCTTTGACTGACAGAATTCAGCAGAAATGACATTGTGCCAGTTATAGCCTAAGCCTCATGGGTCCTAGAACATTTCTACTTTCCCCCTTGGAATTTCACTTTTGCCAGGAAAACAATAAAGCTGGGTTAGCTTACTGGGGTACAAGAGATTATGTGGAACAGAGACAAATCATCCAAACTGAAGCCATCCTAGATCAGCCAGACTCCAGGAAGCCCCAGCAGACATCAGATGCCCATCTGCTAATGATTGTTGCAAAAATGAGCCCAAAGCCCATCCAGACCAGAAGTACTGACCTATAGGCCCAGAAGCATTATTAAATGATGACTCTATCAAGTCATTGAGTTTTGAGATTTTAGCATTTATTAATGCAGGAATTGCTTTGAATGTTAGAATGATTTTTATATCATCTATGTTCTTTTTTGTTTATTTTCTCAACAATGAGAATTTATTATATTTTTGAGAAAAGTTTAATAACATTCTGCAAAGATGAGTCTTGGATGACTTGTCTATTCCTTCCAGATCTCAAAAATAGAGACAAAACTATCAGCTGCAGAGAGCAGCAACTCAGAATCAGCATAAGAATAACAGTATCTGAAGGAGAATGCAAGATGAGGAAGGATGGCATTTCATTCCAGATCCAAGCATTGCCAGATACAATCTAGTATTTTGTCACTATAGTTAGTTACTTCTACAAAAAAAAAAAAAAAAAAAAAAAGGTGTATCAACTTATATCATTATAGGATGAGGAATGTGCTTGAATCCAGAGGAGGGTGAAAATATCTCTTCACATCACCTTTCCAGCATTACAGGGTCCTTCCCACTAGGTGTCCAACCTCCTCTTTGATTTCTCTTCTTATTATGAACTGAATGTCTGGGTCTCCCAAAATTCACATGCTGAAATCCTAACCCCCTGTGTGATGGTATTAGGAGGTGAGGTCTCTGGGAGGTGAGTAGGTCATGAAGGTGGACATAGTGCCCTTATATGAAAAGACACTAGAGAGATAAAATGAGCAACCCAGGAAAGCTTTCACCAGCACTCAATTATACCAGCACCTTGACCTCTGACTTCCAGCCTATGGTACTATGAAAAATAAATGTTTATTTTTATATACCACCCAGTCTTTGCTATTCTGCTATAGCATCCTGAACTAAGACCCTTCTTTCTTTCCTCTACCCAACCCCTTCCAGGGTCCCAGCTTCAGCCTGCTGCTCTACCATGAGCTCAACACTCAGTTTTTAAACACTCGGCTTTTATTTTATGCTGCTGGACCTTGAATTCAAGCCAGGTAATCTATTAGTCCTCTTAGTCCTGTTAGTCCTGTAGCCTCACCTTTTTTTTTTTTTAAATAATAAATGCATTTTGTCGGTGGATAGTTTCCTCTTGCTACTACTATTTGCCACTCCTAGTATACTCCTTAAACAATTATTATTGAAAGACCCTCACCACACTTGGAAAGAGGGTAAGGTGGGGAAAGGGGAATAAAGGGGGAAGAGAAACAAATATTATCTTTCTTGTGGGAATGTTTAATGTGGTCAAGAGAACAGAGCCACATTCTGCCATGCCTATAAGAGAAAGACCTGAGACATGTTCTTTCCTGATTATGGATGAGTTCTATATACATTGTTATTTGTCTCTCCTTTTTGTGCCTACAGGCAACATTATGAAAATGGGCAAAGTCTCTTAGAGAGAGTCATTGTTTACATTATTGATGTCCAAAAGCTGGTCTAGTCCCAGAGTGGAGGGAATCTATGTTCATAGGGCTATGTCAAGGGCTATTCAAAGCCACTGGGTAAATCTCAGAGTCAAATCAGCAGAAAGAGAAAAGCAGAACGCCTATGAGCAGAAAGAGAAAACGGACGTCTGGAAAGGCATCTTCTACTGTGACAAGCAATCTTTCGTGATAACTGGATGCAAAAGAAAACTTGAGAGTTCCAGTTCAAGATGGCGACGTGGGAGGATCCTGAGCTCACCTCCTCCTACGGATGCACTGAATCTACAGCTACATATGGAACACTCTCCTCTGAAAGAAACCCAAAAACTAGCTGAGTGACTCCTACACTTCGGGTGGATGAGCCCACATCCAAATGGGTTTGAGAGGCTGAGACACAGTCTTGCCATAAACCCCATCACCCCTGGTGTGATGACCCACAATCAGGAAGGAAGTCAAAACTATAAAGATCAATCTATTAGTCCTGCCTTTTAAGACATTTTAAGACCTGTACCTGAGAGATGAGGTTTTGAACATTTAGTTTTGAAAGGAAACAAGACCCACAAGGATATAGCAAACTGAGAAAGGGTTCTTAAAGGGCCCAGGCATAGCTTCACCTGGCTACCCCCGGGTGATCTAGTTGGGCACAGTGCAGAGGCAGCCAACAGAAAAACATCCAGTCTTTCTATAAAAGATACTTACTTACTTATTTATTTATTTTAAAGCCTTACCTGAAGGACAGGCATCTAAGTTAGCACAAATCTACGGATTTATTGAAATACACTTCAAAGACAGAGGCTTGCAGTTGCCATCTTTGAGCTCTACCTCTGCCTCATTCCAAGTCATAGGTATCTCTGGATAGGAGCTTGTACACACGTCTGCTGCCCTCATTTTTGCAGCTGCTGCCCAGGCATGCATCAGACCTCATGACTGTTCCCATTGTACATGTGAACTCTAAGCAGGCATGAGACAAAAAAGAGTTGTGCCAAAAAGAAAAGGTGGGGGTGGGGTGGGGATGCTTGTTTAATGGGAAATAAGATTTCAAAGAATTTCTGGATCTCCAAATAGGTGTACGACAAGGCAGACAAATATAAGATTCAATTCCACTGGAAAAATGGGGACCTAACAGGGGCATACGTGTTCTTCATACCATACTCTCTACTCCTGTGTGTTTGAAACTTTTTGCAATATGTATATGAAAAGTAAATAAATTCTAGATCAATAGTAGCTAACAACAAAGCAAATCTATTAATTTCAAAATATTCTCAGTGGGGCATCAGGTTGGCAAATGTAGTCTTTAAATGACCACTGCAGTTGTAATTTATATATTTAAAATAATATACATTGGGAAATATAAAAGTAGCTCCCATTTTAAGTAGGCTGTGATAGAACCATGTTGCCTTTTCTTTCTGGGTAACTAGAGAGTCTTGATATGTATCCAGTTGTAAACCTGTTTTACAGAGGTCTTTATCATCATCTCAACTTGAAATACTCAGTTGCAGTCAGGGTGTCAAGAATAAGTGAAACTGTATATCTCAGCATCTTGATTCACAGGATGCCCAAAAGTGACCTGATAGAGGAAAATGTTAGGAGATAAAATTATAGAAAGAGTCCTTTTTACCCAAGGGTACCTGGAGTTTCTTTTATACATTTTAAGATATTTTCTGAAAATATATTCATATTTTTTCCATAAAGAAATATTCTAAACACTACTGGTTTTCAGATGAACTATCTGTGAAATTAATCTCAGCCTTTTAGAAACCCATCATAGGTGGCCTGTTTCTTCATCTTAATTTGCGATCTCTCCTGTGGCTATATACACAGAATATAACTTACTCAAGTTCAATTATATAGAGCAATGAAGAAAAGATTGTTACACAACTAGGTATAATTTTGCACTAAGTCAATAGATGAGACATTTCTGATTGCTGGAAAATTCGTTATTGCTCCTGACATGATGTATTATCTAAACGAGGAACTCTGCTTTAAAGTCTCAAAAATTTGGGGCACCAGGGTGGCTCAGTGGGGTAAAGCCTCTGCCATCAGCTCAGGTCATGATCTCAGGGTCCTGGGATTAAGCCCCGCATCACATTGGGCTCTCTGCTCAGCGGGGAACCTGCTTCCTTCTCTCTCTCTCTGCCTGCCTCTCTGCTTGTGATCTGTCTGTCAAATAAATAAATAAGATCTTAAGGAAAAAAAAAAAAAAACTCTCAAAAAATTTAAAAATAATGAAATAATAGAGGGGAGAGGAACTAGCAAGACCAAAGAAAATATTAATTTTCTGTTGTTTCAAATCTTTTTTTAGGTGTGTATTGCTTGGAACCCAACTCAGCAATTTAATTAGAAAGATAAGCTTTTCTCCTTCCCTTAGGTTCAGATCAAATTCACCAATTTTTTTTTTTTTTTTTTTTTTAGATTTTCTTGTGCTGAAGCTATAAACATCAGAGAAGGCCTGAACTTTCAGGTATTCTTTAATTTGTTCTGGAGTAATTATGATACAAAGATCAGAGATAAGAACTAGCTAATATGTGCTGCATCATCTTGCCCCAGGGGCAGTTGAGAAAGTGATTGACAAGGCTAGGGGGCAGTGGGGCAGAAAACCAAGGCCCTACAGACACAACTACCACCAAGTCCCCAGTCCCTCACCAATATTTCTTAGGAAATCCATCTGGGGAATGCAAAATGGGACACTTAGGATAATTTCTATCTATCAGTCCTAATAAATTGCTTTTGTTTCTTTGAAAACACAGTTTCATTTTACTGAGAACTCTTACGTAGCAAAAAATGATAATAAATTGGTAAAAGAGCCCCGTACATCCAATTCTAAAGTAAAATATAAAATACATTATTCTGTTTAGTGGTACTCTCACTAAAGCAGTGCAAATATTCTGTGTTTAGGTTGAAGGTAAAATATCCCATTCATCATGGCCTATGGATTCAGAAATAGTAGAGTAGTGAACATATTTTTGTGATGACACAGATGGCAAGAGGCCCTGGTGGTTGGGGAAGGGGAGGGCTCTTGGTTTGCTTCCACTCAGAACTTGTGAAAATGTCTGAAGACACATGGGTACCATGGGTGGGTCTTTCTCATTCCCTGACTATCCAGCATAGTCAGGCCAAGAGACTAAAAACAGGGAATCTGGTTCCAAGTACAAATTGTCCTCATAGTATTTATGTCCAGCAAAGCCAATCAGACTACAGTATGCAGTACAAGTCTGTATTACTTCCAGATGCACATGTGTTCCTTCGCATTGTGTCAACATGATGTCAGACCACAGAGGGTTCCAGTCTGGTGATCTCTTCTTACGTGCGGTGAACAGTCAATGCTTAAGATCATTACCCCAGAAAGCACAAGGAGGAGGACAGACTTTGGCTCAGAAGGCTAGTACATATTAAAAATTAATTCTGTAAACTCGTCGTCTGGAGAACAGACTCTGAAACCACATTTCCCCCGGTTGGAGTCATAACTCTTAAGACATCCTAGACTTGGCCAAGTTACCTATGGTCACTGGTTCTCAGCCTCCTCTCTGTACAACAGGGAGGCACTCTGGGCATACCCCCTAGGACTGCTGTGGGTGTGACAAGAGGGATCACACACAAAACCCTCAGAATAGTACCTGACACAGCAAGACTGCAGTACACGATGGCTCTTGTGACTGGGGATTCTGCTTTTCCCTTTTCTGTGCCTTCCTCTTTTCCAGATACGAAACCAGGAGGGTAAAATGGATAAGGGCCTCCTTCCCCAGCGAAGAGGAATTTCACAAACTTCGAAACATCTGAGTGGCTATCATGGCTCCCCACATTGGCTGTGGGGAAAAGGAGCCTGAGAGATAATAGAGACTTGAAAAAGCACAAAGAAAAGCCTCAGGGAGCAGATAGAGGCCTGGGGGCAGAAAGAAAGAGACATCATGAATGCCAGTAGAAATTAGAAAAGAATATAAGGAGAGAAACAACTCCCTAGGCAGGAGCAACAGAGGAATCCCGGAACCTTCCACACAACACAGCCTCTAAGGTAGCTGTCATCATCGTTCCTTATTTAGGACAATTTTTTTAATATGAATAAGAATGGGGAAGGAGTGAAACAAAAATACTATCTTTTGGTTTTGCTTCATTTTATTGAGTTTGGTCTTTGAAAATTTGATCCCTTAATTATATGTCTTAAAAAAAAAAAAAAAATTGGAGGGGCTCCTGGGTGGCTCAGTGGGTTAAGCCGCTGCCTTCGGCTCAGATAATGATCTCAGGGTCCTGGGATCGAGTCCCGCATCGGGCTCTCTGCTCAGCAGGGAGCCTGCTTCCCTCTCTCTCTCTCTCTGCCTGCCTCTCCATCTACTTGTGATTTCTCTCTGTCAAATAAATAAATAAAATCTTTAAAAAAAAAATTGGAGAAAAAAGATTCCCCACATCTGAAGGATGTTTGCAATCAGCATCTGGATAAGACTATAGAGAACAGCATAGGCGACTGTGAAGCTGGAATTTCGCTCTTATTAAGCCATCACTTATAAAATAAATGGAAATTGGGCTTGGGTTGCTCTTCTACAAGTTATTTACTGGAAAGCACAAGGGCAGGGATTATTTTCAGCAACTAGCTTTTTGCCATGTCAGATAATATTCAAAACAGTCTATTATCATTTGCTTCTCTTCTGTGTTCAAAAATAACCAACAATATTCACATCTCTCTAAATAATTACCAAACATATTTCACAGATCATCTGGAATTCTGGGAAAGGTGTTAAAGTGAACTATCAACTTGGAAAACTTTCCCAGCCTGAATTATGCCTCCTACTTCTGTCACTACCATTTAAATCATTGTGTTTTTCACCACACACCGCATTTCTTCTCACGGTTTTTCCTCTTAAAAGAAGACAAGGTAGAACACCTTCGGCGAGACTGTGTTGCGTATTCTGAAAGCCCACATCATTTCACAGGCTTCCAGAGAAATTCTCATGAACTGAAACTTTTCTCGAGGCACTAAACACTCCACGTGTTGATTGACCTAGCAATTTACCCGGGACTGATGGACTCTTCTCTACAGTTCATTTGTAGCTTCTCTATGGTTAAATTAATACCAACTCCAAACTTGGCAGTTACTGGAAATGGTACATTATCTTTCCTCCACCATGTCCTCAATACACTTGAAAATCCCACACACTGGAGAGAATTATGTAAGAGTTTCAGTACTGTAGCTCAGAAAATATACATTCAATTGTCTGAATTGTGCCCTAATTCTCTTTCTCTCCTAATGTTCTATAAACACAACATCCTTGTGAAACTTATTTCTTTTTTACAAAAATGCAATTAAAAAGATCCATGTGAGGAATGTTTTGGATTTGTATAATTAAATAAAGCATTTTCTTCTGAGCCTCCTGCATTCTGTCTTCATCATGGAATAAATTTGTTTGGGGGATGTTGAGCTTAAACATGTAGATAAAGGTAAGGGATTGTGTGTGTAGATGTGGACTACAAGAGAGAAACCTGAGTTCAAAATTGAGTTTTAAGCATCATTAATGTGCAGGTACAAGCCTTAGAGATATGTGGGAGAGCTGGGTAGACTGGACAGAAAGAAAGGAGGCCAGAATACAAAACCCTAGGTAACCAACACTTAAATGATAAGTAGAGGAAGAGAAACCCAAAAAACACAGAGAAGAAACAACCAGAAAATGAGGAGGAAAAGCATGAGAGCGCTAAACCGGAGTGACCAACAGTGGAAACACCACAGTGAAGTTAACTCAAGCTAAAGAGTGTCCACTGGACTTACTCTCGGAAAACACTGATGATCTGACCAGGTCACAGAGTGGTGGGGGCTGACAACATGTGTCAGTGGGTGAGAAAAGACTCAGGGTTGAGGAAGTAGAGATGCTGTGGCAGACACTGTTTGGCTCTCTGTTCTCTGCCTCTCTCCACACAATGAGCTCTAGTGCCACATACCCACTCTCTGAACTCCTTTGCAAATACTGATCACCACTTCTGAGAAACGAGTTCTGAAGGGAAATCTGCTGTGGGTCTTCTGGGAAATGAACTTTTCTTCCAGATAATCATGGCAGTTGGGAGAGAAGGGGAAAGATGGGGTATAGAGGGTGAAGAGCACTGGCCATATTTTTGCTTTGAGTTCACTGTGATGCTTGATGCTTCAGCAGCTCTATTGGTGCCATGAAGTAACAAACCTATAGATGAAAAGCCATCATGTTGAGAATGACAAAATAGTAAAATGAACCTTAATGACATAAGTGACCACTGCCAGCAAAAGTCTAACTCCAAATTTTGTGGTATGTGGAAAAAAAAAAATTCTCACTTGAGTATTGGTCTGTCATGTTTTTGACAGTTGGCAACATAAAGAATTTCATTCCTAGACACATTTTTAAGAAGCTTGTCTATGAGGGTAATAGGACAGTAATTGGGATACAAGAAGTTGAAATCATATATATATTTTTTTAATTTGGAGAACAGAAACATCTGTGTTCATTTGTAAGCCGAAGAGAAAGAATCAGTGGAGGGGGAGACTGGCCATGTAGGAAAGCAGGATAACGAATGAGGGAGAAGGATCTCAGATGAGGCTAAAGGCTTGAGAGTAGAGGTGAAGGGATTAGCCTCATGTAGTTAGAGACTTCCCTTCCTCTGCGGGCAGAGGTCAATTTGCAAAGAGGGTTGGAAGGAAAGGGCAGAAGGAAACGAAGAAAATTGTCACCTGATTGTCCTACCGTATTTCCCAGGCAAGCCAACCTGATCCATTCAGTCCTACTCAGCTAGCCTTGATCATGTCCCCCGCCCTGCCCAGAAGCCAAGTCAGCTCCAAAAACCTGAACTGCAATTAGACTAGCAACTTAATTTCCCTCGCCTCTTTCCTTCCCCCAGGTTATTCTGCATGTTAGAACAAGACTTCCTCAAAAGAATAAATCCACCACGGGTAGAACTGCAGGCAGCCATTGGAAAGAGCACCACCAAGGGCCTTCAAACCAGGCCTGTAATAGGCAGTGCCCTATTTACCTTTCAGGTGAGGCAGGTGCTGCCAAAGGCTCAGCGTGTGCTTCTGTACTGCGCAGGAATGTAGAAACGTAATATGAGATCCCCAGACAAAAGATGCAGCGTCAGAACAAGTTTGACTTTCATTATTTGTATCTCTGGGTTATCCTTGGCTGCAGTGATTTAATATTTTAAAATGAAATCTCAGTAGGACTTTGCAAAAGGTAAAAAAAAAACCTGCCATAATGAATATGGGAGCAGAAAGTCAGCAACTGCTGAACTTTACTGCCCACCTCAATTGAGTCACAAAGTTTGCACACTCCCTATCGACCTTGCGGTTTAGTAACTGCAAAGGCTGATTTGATCAAAGATGGAACAAACTGTCTTATATCCTGACCTCCAGCAGTCACTTTGTCTCTTTTTAGATTTTAGCATCATAGCAAAACGGTCAAGTATTTCACCCAGCTGCCATGTTCTCTATGGTAAATCTCCGGGAGCTCTTTCAGAAGCCATGGAAAACTTTAAGCCTCCCCTTTTAGGGAACTAGAATCACTACTGCTATCCATCTACCTTCTAATCCCTGGAATTGGCTGCTACGGACTGTGCAGCCTCCCATTCAAGGGGGTTTCATGCCTAGCACTTGCAAGAGAGTTCACGTGATCTTACAAATTACTATTTGTGAGCCGGCTATTTCTAAGTCAATGCAAGGTTCATGCTGTATTATGTAGAACCAAAAGTTCACTCCCTCAAGAGCCTACCTACTCCATTCAGTTCTAAGCATCATTTGGTGCTTACAAAAAGAGGAAAGAAAAAAAAAGTAGTGATGCCTCTTTATCCTCTCACTGTAGACTCCATGAAATAAGTGGGTATTGAACTCCACTTTAAGAAGGTAAAGAAGGATCTGTCGAGTGCTGATTAGTAAAATTATTTTCTCAGATATGATGCAGGACCAACCACCACTTTCCCTATCTGAAAGGAGGGAGGAAGTCAGAAAGTCCGTCATATGATAGGAGAAAGCTTTGCTGAAAGGAGATACAGAATCACTAAGGACTGACAGAGCTGAACTTGACCTGAGCCCTGTTCTCCTGGAAAAGAACTAGGGTCAAGAAGCCCCCTCTCTGCTTTGGGTTCCAAAAAAACAGCTAACTGTAAAGAAATACCTTTCACCACGTGACTTAGATAAGACTCTCACAGACGGCTTCCTTGCCTACTTATAACAAAGTTAGACACAGACCCCTCCAAATTCCCATTCTATGTCCTGAACTGTTTTTTCCCCCCAGAACAATCTGGACAAAATACTTGCTAATGTGCCTTGTCCAAACCTCCAGGCTTTGCCCAGCCCCACAGGACCCAAAATTTTGACCCACTTTCAGCTTGAGCAAGCATCCTAAAGGACCCCTCCTAAAAATCAGCTGACCATGAAGACAAACACTCCTTGATAAACTGTCCGATCACACCATTCAATCCTCTGATGCCCCACACCAGTACTCCCTAGCCTTGTTCATTCATTCCTATAAAAGAAAATCCCTTCTCTGTCTAACCTCTGACCTGCCTACAGACCTGATGGTCTCAGCATTCCCTGTGGCAAGAGTCTTTTCCTCCATAAAGTCTCTCCTCACCTAAGTCCAGATTTGTTCTTACTTAGCAATACTTCTGTTGATGTAGCTACCTCCGTGTCACTGATGTGAAGCTGAGACCCAGAGAGCTGAAGAATCTGACCAAGTATTCTCTACCTCAGAACTCCAAGGACTCCACAGGTCTGATTTGAAGCCGGGACTGACTTTGTATTGAGGAAGAGAGTACAATTCAACCCATGCAAGGTATGAAGTGGTCACGTGACACAAAGGAAGGGAAGTGAGGAGATGGCGTGATCATGTGTGACTCCCACAGAGCAGTGTGGTGCAGAGAGAACCATCGCAGGCCTGGGGGAGCCAGTGCACACCCACCTCGACCCCATTCCCATCCCATGTCTACTAAGTGACCTTTGGAAGATGACTTATTCTCCTCAGGGCCTCTGTAATTTTATCTGTAAAATGAGGGGATTGAACTTCATGATCTTTAACCTCCCTTCCAGCTCTAGAAGTCTATGATTCTAAAACAATTTAGAGTAAATCATAAGGATGGACCTTCAGGCAGTGAGATCAGCAAAGGTGGCGGCAGTGAGGGCTCCACGGTGTTATGGCTGGGGCCATAATGAGATTTGTAATTAAATATAACAACATGGGGTCATAATCAGATCTCATGCTTCAGAAGTCACATTAATCGTGATGGGGATCAGGTAGGTCACTCTCCCCAGAACACAACAGGGACCTTGAAAAGGAAAGTGAAGCATCCTTTTTGCCCTCTAGCACTGAGCGTATGCTTTAGAGGCGGAAGCCTGGGCTGCCCGTAGCCTTGAGCTTTAATCCTCTGTTGTACTTCCGTTTCCTCCTTCGTAAAAGGAGAAATTAGATTCATATTCTCAAAATTTCCCGAAGTTTCTTGGTAAAATAAAGAGGAAGTTAGAGACCCTAGAAAGCAGCCAAAACATCTGTTAAGGTTGTATTTTCTTAAAAATGTGTTGGTTTATGATATCTGATATCATTATCTGATTTTTTCCCAAAACTTATAATACTTAAAATAATTTATTGCTTCATTAAATTAATGACCCCTAAAGACGGTAAAGTTTGTCTTGTGACTTCAAGACACTGCAACGAAGTGGGTGGGGAGGAGTCTGCAAAGGCTACATAGAGGTATACCCCCAGTAGACCCTTCCAGAATTTATATTCTATGCTTCTTTCTGGAGTAACTTTCCATCAAAATCATAAACTCGGGTGTGTGTGTGTGTGCTCACGCGCGCATGAGCACAAGCTCTGGAAGAACAGGTGTTGGTTGGAACAAGAAAGAGGAGACAAATCTGGAAGAGTAAGTGGCAGAAAGAAGGCCTTTATAATGAAAATTTTGACTCCTAAGAGAAGGAAAAAGAAAGAAAAGCAGACATAGTGAGGCCTCAGACTCCTTGGGGCTCAGATCAAAAGTAGTAGATCTCCCAAGCCTGAGGCAAGCCCTGAGGCACAGAGATAATATGATAGCACAGCCTAATAAATGCCTCAAAACCTGCTCTGTCTGATTCAAAACTAGCACTTTACACAATGCAATACCATCTATATTTATAATGATGTCATTTAGCCACTTTAAATCACACATATCTATACCATTATCAGGAACAGGTGGATGGCTCAAGGTGAGACACAGCTGAGATCTAGCCCTGCAACTGAATCCTAGCCCTGAATCCATGTGTTGAAAAGCCCAGCACTTGTTCACAGAAGTCAAGTGGGTTTATTATGGGTCTGTCCCTACCAGGGCTACCCTGGTGTACCCTATGATCTTCCCACTCAATCTTTCCCTGTTAAAGACTATTACTCCTTCTACCCTTTCAGATCAGATACTTATTTAGTAAGTAAGTACCCTCAAAAGTACCCTCAAAACTGGGAAATCACATTCCCTACCCTCAAGTAGAGAAAGTTAAATAGCTGATTATGGTCCAATTCAATAGATTTATAAAATTTTTCTACTTCTGACTCATCCCTGGAGCAGAACCTATCAAAAACAAAATCCTTCTCGATGCCTGCTTCTCTGAGAAAGGGGGTGTTACTTTAGATACAACCTGAAGGTCGAGGGTTGACATGGGTATCTTATGACTGGAATCTACTTCAAAGGGCCACAAACTAGATGCCCCAGGGAGACCGGAATTAATTTGTTATTCATTGGTTGAATATTTGAAATAATCCTTTCACTCTCTAAATGTGTAGAATATTCTTCAGGCAGTCCAGTATAAAATTCCTCAGTCCGGTATAAAAACTGATTGATATAAAGCAACCTCTGCTTCTCTACTCTTCTGGTCTCACGTCAGCAAATATAACCTTCCTGAAGAGCCCTTTAAATTTGGGGAGGGGGCGCCTGGGTGGCTCAGTCATTTAGCATCTGTCTTCAGCTCAGTTCATGATCCTAGGGTCCTGGGATTAAGCCCCACATGGGGCTCCCTGCTCATGGTAAAGTCTGCCTCTCCCTCTCCCACTCTCACTGCTTGTGTTCTCTCTCTCACTGTCTCTGTCAAATAAATAAAATTTTTTAAAAATAAACAAATTTAGGGAGAAAATGCCACTAAATCTAACAAAATGGCTGCTATAAAATTATAGTCATCTGATATACAGAATGCATTCAGCTAATTTTATACATATTACTCAGTAATTTTATTTTTCTTGGACTATTTTAGTATTTTCCTAGGTGGGGTAGTCAGAATAATAACCCTCCAAAGATGCCAGCATCTTAATCCTTGTATTGAATATGCTATGTGACTAGGCAAAGGGGAATTAAATTGCTGATGGCTTTAAACCTGCCAATCCCCTAACCTTGAAATGGGGCGATTAACCTGGATTATCCAATTGGGCCCAATGTACTTAGGATGTGTAAGTAGAAGAAGGAGACAAAAGGGGGAGAAACAGAGAAACAGCAACATGAAAGGGGCTCAACCCCATATTGCTGGCTTTGAAGATGCAGAAAGAGAACAAAAGCTTAAGAATGGGGGGGTGGTTTCTAGAGTTGGAATGGATAAGGAACAGATTCTCCCCAGTACACCCTTAAAAGAATACGGCACTCTACCTTGATATTACCTCATGAGATTCATTTCAAACCTCTCACCTCTACAATCATAAGACAAATTTTGTTATTTTAAGCCATTAGGCTTGTCAGCAATTTTTTATGATAGCCATGGGAAATTAATACACTAGTTATCGAGAATACAGAGAAAAGCAACTGAGGCAGCCAACAACAGCTCTGACTGGGAAAAGAAGTCACAGACACAGTGGAAGTAGATACACAGTTCGCTGGAGAGAGTGAGTGATGATAAGGGAGAGTAAAACCACCTACTAGGAAAAAATCATCATGTGGGGAGACCACAAACCACAATAACCCCTGAGAGAGAGGGACATAAAACCACTATGTAGTCAGCTACACAATGATGGGAGCCCATCGGAAACTAAATCATCCCTAGACAACTGCGTCTGAACGTAGCATTTAATTCTAAGGATGACTGTCTTAATGTGCATAAAACTGGCCCTGAGCCCCCAAGAAAAAGCCATACTATATTCAGAGTATTCTTAGAAGGAAGTGAATAGTAGATCATTTAGGACTATTTTAATTGCCAGAACTAACTGTTTTCATTACTTGGCTGCAACCCTCAATGGTTTGTTTTTTCTTTTCTTTTCTTTTCTTTTTTTTCTGCCCATGAATCATTTGCATAAAGGCCACTCATTAACAATAACTTATTAATTTGTGGTCTCACCGGAAAAAAAAAAAAAAAAAGAATCTGAGTATTTGTGAAGATAAGGGCATGCATAGCTTGGAAAACTGCCCTTGGCTTGCATGACATATCCTGTCTCAGTTGTCTCTTTCCCATGTTGACCACATCTCACTTCCCTTTCCCAGGTTCTTCTATCCCCTGCATTTTGGTTCTTCCAGGCTTACTCTCCCCACACGCTGAGAAATGCATTCACCTGGTAATTCCACTACCCTGTACATACTGATGTCCCTGATACTACTCCCTAACCCAGGATGTCCTCCAAAGTTCTGATAGGCATTTGAATCATCTGAATGGCCACGTATCAAAACTCAAAAGGGGTCCAAATGAATCTCATAATCTCTACCCTCCTTTACCTCACAAGTCGAGCAAGTCTTTCAGTCTTCGTCTCATTGAACTGTAACACCATCACCCCAGTTGCTCACACCAGAAAGCTAAATGTTGTCCTCTCTCTGGGTCCCGCTGTCCTGACCCAACAGTTATAGGTGAGAACACTTCTCTTTGGACTTACACATACTTTCTTACAGTACTTTTGTGGTGATTATTGTCGCATAACAGTCTAAAAGGTAGGGCCATAAAGCAACCATTTTATTATGGTCATATATTCTGTGGGTCAGGAATTTGGATGGAAAACAATGAAGGTGGATTTTCTTTGCTTCATGAAAAGTGTGATCTCAGAAAGATTCAAAAGATGAGGATGACCCCACGGCCAGGGGTTAGCATTATCTGAAGGCATCTTCATTCATACTGTTGTGGTTATCATGGGAAAGTATGATCTACAACAAACACCAAGCTATTATGATTTTTTTTTTACATATCTGATGCTTCTGTCACACTACAACTGTTACAGAAATTTATTCTCATCACTACTCTAAACTCATGGCAGTTATTAGAACAACTCCAAGATCTTGTCACTTGATGTACTAATAAAGAAGCACATCTATAACACCATTTTTAAAATATCTTGATTATTTTAATAAGTGTCTTCCGTAATCTTATATATATTTTTGGTTAACACATTAGAAACATTAAGAAACATCCCTCAGTTAGTGATATTTAAACACAATAGAAGGTTAAGACCTTCTGTGTTACTTTGAGTAAGTGAATAAATGGATAACAGAAATAAAATATTATCGGCACTTAGTGGTAAATTCTAGTTATATAAGTTTTTTTTTTTAATACAGATCACCTCACTTCTCAAGAATGCTAAATAGGGTGATACTCTCTTGGACTACATTTTATCTAGTCTATTTTAGTCCATATTTCATTAGTGCAAAGAATCCTATGAGAAAAATTATATAATAATTAAACAATAGCTAAAACAATATATTGTGATTCCTGTATTATAACACTTTCAGGAGGTCAAGTTTCCATATGTAGAAGAAAAACAATGTTAGGATTCATTTGGTCCTGCATTTGCCACAGTGAATTCCTGAGAATGCTGATTCTCATAATATTGACAAAGCATATATGGAAGGAGAAAAAAGGAAAAAAAGGAAGGGAGAAAGGCAGGGAAGAAGACAAGTCAACGTATGCTCTGGCCAAATTAGCCGGGAAAACTCTTCGTTACACCAAATGAAAAGACTACTCTAGAATTGAATGTCCATGTGCCTGGTGGGTCTCTCTTGAGAAGAGAGTGTGCATTGTTTTCCAAGCCTGACTTCTCATGAGTGACACATTTTATGGAAAGACAGATCTAGTCCAGTTCCTTCACTAGGGATCTGCAGAATCAAAGTCCAAAAAGGTAAGCAATAGGCTCAAGACCAGCCAGCTGTTGGGGGAGCAGAGCCAGAACTGGAACTTGTCTCCTGGCTCTCAGTCAGTAGCTATTCCCACTCTCCCTCCATGCCAATTAATTAAGAGTACAGGTGCCTGTCCGCCCAGGAAAGAGCAACAGTCCTATGAACAAATCAGCAACAGGCTGATGGCTGGAATGAACAATCAGAATGGGCACGAATAATGAGACAGAAGTGATTCTTCCCAGTTTTTCTGCTTAAATAAGAATTACGGACATAGTTTTGGTATCTCACCTCTCTGCAAAGAACTTTTTTTTCTCTAAGATTTTATTTATTTATTTGACAGAGAGAGAGATCACAAACAGGCAGAGAGAGGGGGGAAGCAGACTCTCCGTGGAGCAGAGAGCCCAATGTGGGACTCAATCCCAGGACCCTGAGATCATGACCCGAGCCGAAGGCAGAGGCTTAACCCTCTGAACCACCCAGGCACCCCCGAACTTCTTCTTTTGACCTCTGTCTAGCCCTGAGATCTTTGTTGAACTTGTGGTGGGGTGAGGTTTAGGGGAAGTGTGGTGCTTGGTAAGATGCGGAGCGGAGAGCTGAGTTCTACCGTTGAATAGAAAGCAGGAGGGGGGACAGGTTTTTTTGCCCTTCTTACTAAGAAACCAAGACAAGAGTGTGGCCCCAAGAGCTAACTTAGGATACCACTATGTAAAATTCATTACCTGTAGATCTGACATTTTTTTCATTCACATCCACAGGTTGGAAAGCATTTCTCCTTCCAAAGTAATCACTTTTAACTTAAATGAAAACCCTACAGGATTGTTAATGTGGTTCCTGGAAAGTCATCTGAGTCCCTTAGCCATGTCACATCCTAAGAGCAGCCACCAGGCCTGGCCTCACTTCCCTTCCTGCTGTAGCTAGTAGGAGCTCGAGGACTAAAAATCAGTTCAAGAAAATGGGGCCCCAAGTGGTAGGATGCAAAAGATGACCAAAGGCCATGAGGGAAGAGGAGAAGAAATGGGTTTTCCAAAGGACCCTGAGGCAGAGACAATTTCCAGATCAGAGCATGGAGGCTTCCAACCTCTCACTGAGATGTGACTGAGGACCAAGGGGGTGTGGGAGGAAGCAGACAAAAGATGGCATACAAAGACTATTTTAAAACTTAGTTCCAGCTATGTGTATGTGCCTGAACAGCTGACGATATCAGCCACAGGGGTTACGGACTTCATGATCCCTTCCTTCCGCTCATGAAGCAGAATGTTGGAATAGTGGTATCTCGTGAGGGAAATGGTAGGACTGTTTGTAGATGCTGTGGTAGTCTCACCCAGTCTGTACTATCCTTTGCTTCTATTGCAGTTACTTTTCTGAAAAATTTTATAGTCATGGGTTATGTGATTGGACTGCAAAGGTAATTGTAATGAGACTCTTCGAAATTTTCCTCAGAGATGATACCAAAATAGACGACCATGTCCCAACAGAAATAACAATTTTGTAAGAGATGTATAGAAAGGTGGGTAGTGAGACACTTTGAGAAACAAGTTAAATTAATTAAAAACCCCTTTCCACAAAGAAAAGGAGAGAGCGCACCAAAAAACATGTCATCTAAAAAGAACACATCCCTGAACGTGAAAGCCTTCAAGCCACATTAGGGAGGTTAGGGGAATATATATTAACAAAAACACAAAGAAAATATGTCTGAAATGTGGTTCTTCCATAGAGTAAGCTAAAGTAGTTAAGCTAATCATTTTAGCAGGAAACAGCAGCCAAATCCTTATTCAGAGATAATCCCGTCTCTTCGAATTCCTCTTTTCACAAAATCTCTTTCTCCCCACCTTTTAAGCTGGGTGACTTGGAATTATCCTTCTGGAGAAACTCAGCAAGATTTTCATTTTGTGTTTTTTACAAAGAAGACAGCTCGCTCAGAAACCGCCCCCTGCAAACAGCAAGTAGGCAAAGGACTCTCGCGGGGCAGGCTCTGCAGCTGCATCGGTGGGTCTCCACTTAGTTTGTCCTTCAAAGTCCGCGAAATGACTATTCCATAATTCTCTCACCTGATTAATTCTTAACTATGAGCATAATTACACTCTCCAGAAGGTAAATCGGTCTTATAAATCAGTCGTCGCTGACAGTTCACTGTGCACAGCCCTATCGGCTTGGGTGGGAAGGAGTGATGCTCGCCAAAGCGCGCAGTCCACCACCCCCACTCCTGCCCAGGGCCAGCCCAGTCCCCAGCCAAGGACCCACGCCCTCCGCCACTGCAGGACAGCGGGACAAGCGGGAGGTGGCTGGCCAAGGTGGGCAGAGGGTGCGATTTCCTTTTAAAGCAAGGCAAGAGGAAGATGGGGAACAGGAGGCTTAAAGACTACTCTATTAAAGCAGCACTGAACTCTCGCCTTCTGGCAAGCTGCGGCAAGCCGCCAATTTGAAGTGTGTGAGCTTTAATCTGCTTCTGGCCTGATGGGCTCTCGCGTCCACAGGGAGCTGGGAGGCATCCATTACGCCGGACCAAGGAGATGGAGCGTCTAGGAAATATGTTAATGTTGGAGCCCTCCCCACCACCCGCCCCTGCCCTTGCCTGTCTGACAGCCTCAGAAAAAGTGACATTTCAGGAGTGCGTCACTCCGATCAGGCCTCCTAAAAGTCACTTCTAGTCCTTGTATTAAACTTTGGGGGGGGGGGGGGGGGGGGGGGGGGGGGGGGGGGGCGTTCTGTAATGAGTAATTCACTTGTTCAAAATGTAAGCTTGGTTTTTTTAAGTCCAGGGTGGTTTCTATGCACAGAAAAACCTGCTTAACTTATTAAAGCGTATAACCACTAACAAAACCTAACTTTGCTCTCAAATTAATACCTGAAATAGCAAAATTATACACATAAAAATCAAGTTCTTCTTAGGTGTTGAAGTTCCACCTGTAAATCTTACTAGATTTTTAAGTGAAGCCAATTTAGCAACAATTTTGTAAGAGTCTCTGGCTAAACTTTGGTCCCATTTGCAAAACTTTGAAAAATATTTTAAACTGGATTTATCAATTGAATATATTCTATTTCCTATGTAAGTTAAGTTGTGCAAGTGTCTGATTGAGAAACTCCCCTAGTGGAATAACTCTTACAAATCAAATTCATACCGTGCTGAACCCCAAATTCTCTTAAATGTTCCAACTGAGAGTAGATGTAGTGGGTACGAACTGAAAAGTGCCAGGATGAGTGAACTATGCTATTAACACGTTCAGTTCCAATTACAAACTGACCTGTTAATCTCAGAGCCCCGATTCTCTCAAATGTCATAATACTTAAAGCATGAAATATGTTCAGATTTCTTAATACTAAAATATCCATATTATGCATTTGGTTCTCTTAAATATTTCTACACTTATTTCTTATTCTTTCTCAAGTTAAAATTTTCTTTTTCATTGAGGAAAAAAATTACATCTCAGATATAATTCGGAGATTGTGTTTCTAAATAACCAAAGGCTATCAGGCATACTCAGTGATCTGCAATGTCGATAGGCAATAAGGAGTGCTGCTGACGGTGCCTTTATCAACCACGGAGAATCTAAAAGAAAAGGGCCATGTAGTCATGTAGCTTTCATTTTGAAACATATTATTACCTAATGTTCAAGTCCATCTAGAGTTTACAACCACATTCAAACCGAATGTAGCAATCAAATGAATACTTTCACATCTTTTGGTCTTCAGTTATATATGCTTTCTGGGCTAAATCTAAAGTTTTTAAAGATCATTTTAAGAGTCCCTTTTTAAACCATGGAGAACTTCAAACACATGCGAAATAATCTTTTAAAAATAGTGTAATGAAACCCTGATTTCTCCTCACGCCCATCACTCAGTGCAAACAAACAAGGACTCATGACCAGTTCTGTCCCATTCTCCCACTTTCCACTTCCCCCTCCTGCATTATTGTGAAGCAAACCACAGATGTCAGATCTTTTTAACTGTAATTAAAGGATGAGGACTATTTACAAGGAAAAAACAAAAACAAAAACAAAAATAGGCATTTACTATTACCAGACCTACAAAAATTTATAATAGTTTCTTAATATTATCAAATATGTGTTTGGATTTCTGATTATTTCATCAATGTAATAAAATTTGCGGTAGAGTTTATTTAAATCAGGATGTGAAAGGAAGGGATCCATGCCTTGCAATTGGTTGATGTGTCTTTTAAATCTCTCTTAATCTGTGAAAACCTCCTCTGGCTATTTTTTCTTGCAATTTATTTATTGACAGAATGAAGAATTTATCCTACAGCATTTCTCTCATTCTAGATTTCCCTGCTTGTATCCTTTGGTGTAGATTTACATGTTCTTCTCTCTCTATTTCCTGTAAGTTATATTTTTGATATGACTACTTTATACATGGCATGTTCATACAAATGGAAATACATGTCTATCTCTTTGTCTCTGTTTTTCTCTCCAACTGTACTTAGGAAGCACTGATGACGAGGGCCTAGATGCACTCATTCTGTGGGAAGAAATATCCCCTTCTCTACTTTGGTTGCCTACTAGAACAGTCCACATAAGAAAGGCAAGATAAACCTTTAATTTGTTGCCATTTTTACCGATTTTCAAAATACTGGGCCAGTACAGTAGGATCCTTCACTGATGATCAACTAATTTTGTTTTCAATATGAATGCATGGATTTAAAAGTAAAACAGCTAGATGGCCCTATCTTCAGATGTCTTGCTCTCCAGTGAAAAAACATAACCTTACCAGCTTATGTAACCCACCAATCCATTCATCAGAAGCCCGATTTTAAGAGATCATTAACAGGAAAACATTGAGGGAAAGAACCCTAATGAAACTTTAATATCCTAGGCTCTAGAAATACAACTATTGTCCCTTTACAATTGCTGTGTCTAGATAGAAATTAAAAATTCTACTGGTGATTTTTATGTGTCAGTCTCTGTTCAAGGCATTGTAACTGTGTTAACACATATTAACTAATCTAATCCTTATCTTTATAGTATTATTGTCCCCATTTTATAAAGGAAGATATCGAGAGACAGCATAATTAAGTGGCCACCGTTATTCAATAAGTAGAGCAGATGAGATTCAGATTCAGAACTTGAGCCCCTAATAACATGCTTTGCTTTTGAAACACTCAGTGTAGGAATTTCAAAATGAAGGAACTCATTTTGGTTTTGAACAGCAAGGAACTTTAAATCCCTGCATGGCATTGAGAAAACAAGGAAAACAATTCATACCAACTGAAAACTAGAGCAATCAAATATATTATTTCTGGCAAAGGGAAAAGATGATCTTATTTAGAAGTGAAATACAGAGCTTTCACTTTAGAATGTACAGTACTAAGGTTTTAAGAACACTCTGAATTTAAAGATATTTGGAAACCAGCTCTATAGAGTAGAAAGTTTATTTGAAATCACAGACTCCCAAAGACACGTCAGGCCTAATCACTTACTAGCAATGTGTCTTTGGCATTTACTAACATCCCTAGAGCTTGGTTTCCTTCCCTGTAAAATGGGTGAGTAGTATCAATCTCTCTACTCAATTACTGAATTGCTAGATGGTACCCTGTACATATTAAATAAATGGTGGCTTCTGATCCCTTAACTTATTGAAAATTTTAATATTCTCTCTGTTTCATGTATTTCTCAGTTAACTTTGTTTCAATCCTGTGGAAAATTAAATAAATCTAAATTAGTCTCTAAATGTATGCTTTGCTTCTTTTAAACAAAGGATAATTATTTTTGTCATCTTAACCTCAACAATTCCTTTTGTTTTGGCTGTATTCTCTAGGGAATAGGTAGGGAAAAGAAAATACAAGGCAACGGCTTTCATTAGAGGACAATTTGTAATATGGTATGACCGCAGGGAAGACTGAGCAAAGGAGGAAAAACTGGTTATATAGAGTGGAAAAGTCACAAGCAAAGAGAAGGACTTATTTCCAATGCTTTTATCAAAGTAAGGCAATGATGCAAGGAGAAACCTCCACACGCCTTAAGACAGAAAGGAATAGAGGGAGAAGCACTGACACAGCCAATAATAGAGGTATCAAAATCACTGAACAATTGTGCACATATGCCATTTTATGTTTCTTAACACACATACTCACACACAGACACACAGTACTCATTCGCAGGATCCCATCCACTTAGTCATGACTGATATTAAAATATTAACCCTTTGTTCCCGGTGCTCATCCCATTCACTTGCCATTACTCATTTCCCATATTAGCACCCTGGCAAGTCTTACACACCACTTGAAGCCAGGGTTCCAGACACACCAGAACCAGGGTATGAAAGAACAGGATGAGACCAGGCTGGCCTCTGTGCTTATTCAAGGTGAACTGGTAAGATTTTACTCAAAATATTCAGGGGCATTTTGTTCAAAATACTCAGGTGGGAGAAATTCCACATCTTCATTCAAAAAAAAAAAAAAAAGTCAAAATTTATGTGACTCTGGGCTTCTAGTTGTTCAGTTGTAAGAGGCCTTATACTTGCCAGCAGGCTTAGAGAAGGCTTCTGTTCTAAAGTCAAGAATTTCTACTGGGATTCCAGTTGTCCAAATCATATAGTCCATTGAAATGAAGGAGATTCAACTTCCTATTTGTCCAGCTGCAGTAGGGGATTTATAAGCATTCATTCATGTAAGAAATATTTATGGAGAACATACTATGTGTCAGGTGCTGTATTTAAAGCAGAGTATTGATTTTTTTTTCATTTTTAAGACTTTATTTGACAGAAAAAGAGAGAGACAGAGAGAATAAGCAGGGAAAGTGGGAGCCTGATGTGGGACTCCATCTCAGGCTCTTGGGACCATGGCCTGAGCCAAAGGTAGATGCTTAACCAACTGAACCACCTAGGTGCCCCAAGATAGAGTATTGAGTAAAACAGACAAAAGTCCCTGCTCCTCTGGATCTTATTTCTCCTTATTGTTGGTTTCCCTCTATTCCCAGTAGAAATTAGGTCAAGAATAACCAGTACTCTGGAAAAGTAATGAGGCAGGGAAAGGATATAGAGTTAGTGTGAAGGATTGACATTTTAGAAAGAATGGCTGGGGAAGGCCTCCCAGAGAAGGAAAATAAAGACCTGACACAAGTGGGAGATTAGCCCCATGAGTAGGGCAAGAGCAGCCCACACAGAAGCGTCAAGGAGCATGAAGGCTCTGAGGTGGGAACAAGTCCAGCTGACCAATCACCAGAGGCTGGTGGGGCCAAAGTAGAGTTAAAGGAGGAGACCATGATAGAGGTGAAGTCAGTTAAAACACACTAGAGAAGAGAATATCTGGCAAACTCTTCTAAGGGCCTCCAAAGGCTATGGTATTAGAGTGGGACACAGTTCCCCGTCATGCCACCCACTCTCTGCCCACCCATCTCCCCTTTCCAGCAGTTCTGCATGAAGCCCATCTTCTTTCTCAGGAATCCACCCCTCTACTTTAAGAATTCCAGTCTAGGGGCACCTGGTCATGACTCAGGTCATGATCCCAGGGTTGTGGGACTGAGCCCCTCATCAAGCTCCACACTAAATGAGGAGTTAGCTTGAGATTCTCTCTCTCTCTCACTTATTCCCTACCTGCACCCCCCCCAAAATAAATAAATAAATCTTTAAAACAAAATAAAACAGAAAAGAACCCTAGTCCATTCCTGTCCCCGGAGGGAAAGCAGGGCTCTATTTCAGGCAATAGTCTCAAAAGCCTCAGAGCAAAGTGTCAGACTCCTGTTTTCTGTCTGAAGAAGAAGGACCTTTTAAAATGGCTTGATATCAGAGACCAGAACTCAGACCTCCATGGCTCAGCTTTCTAATGTGAAAAGGAAAGGAAGGGGAAGGGAATATTGCCCTCCTCTGGAAGTGAGAACACGGAAGTCAGCATCCTGACAAATTAGTCTATGGCTCTGGGGGTTGTGGTAGGCCCTGAGGAGTGTGTCTCCCATATAGTATTGCACTCAACATGGCCTATGGCAAGAACTGATTGACTCTCCATTTCACCACTTTTAGATTATAAACTTTTTGAGAAAAACACTTTTACATCTCCTGCTCCTATGACAGAACTTATTACCAGGCAGTCGTTCACCAAATGACCAGTTAAATAAGTGAAATCAGCAAATGACCAGGGATAAGAAATATTAATGTGCTCTGTAAAAAACAACCTGATTGCTTATGGAAGTCAGTGAGAAAGAGAGAGCATCAGGATATGGGATAGCCCATTTTGAATGGATGACTCAAAGCATCACAGGGGTATTGTATCAGAAACTACTGGTCGTCCCCCCATATCTGCTCTTCTCTTCTAAAGTTATATAATCTTTTTTAAAATTTTTTAAAGATTTTATTTATTTATTTGACAGAGATGACAAGTAGGCAGAGAGGCAGGCAGAGAGAGAGAGGGGAAGCAGTCTCCCTGCTGAGCAGAGAGCCCGATGTGGGGCTCGATCCCAGGACCCTGGGATCATGACCTGAGCTGAAGGCAGAGGCTTTAACCCACTGAGCCACCCAGGCACCCAAAAGTTACATAATTTTTAGCTGGGCTCAAGTATACCTGGAAAAAAATGAAACCTTTCCCGTCATCTCTTGCATCTTGGTGTGGTCATGTGTTCAAGTTCTGGCCATGGAATATTTTGGATGGATGTGGAAATGATGTGAGCCCTTCAAAGAAAAGAAGCTGTAATCCTACAACCCTTCATACCAGCTGGAAGAAGGATGTGACAGTGAACTATCTTGGACCACAGTGCCTACACAATACACTATGGCGGGAAAGTAGAGGTAGGAGAGTGTGCCCCCTGATACTGTCAAGTCTCTAAACCAGCCCTGGACTGCTTCTGCCTGATCTGTGTAAATCATTGCCATTGTGGATCTTGATTACAGAAGGTAAACCTCTATTCTAACTAAACATGATGATAATTCAGTTTCTACTTTATGAGGACTGACTCCCTTGGGCGCTTAAATCTTCTTGCTAAGCCAAATTGAGAACAAACATTGGAAATGCCTAAAAGAACTTCAAGATCATCAATATGAAAACTGACTTAGGAAAGTTCATGATGGTTTCATCCTTAATTTACCACAAAAGAACTGGAAAAATATAAACTTTTGGGGTCCTGTCTAATTAAAATATAGCACCACTGATAAATTTTATATTTCTTCTTCAATTTGGTGATTTTGTTGAATGTATGAAAAGCGCAGCCTCCATTTTTCCAACTCGAGCTCCCATTTCCTTATAATAACCAAACCAGGAAGGGCAGTGGATAGGGTGAATTCTGTCATGTCAGACAAAGACAAGGTCAAACACTGTATGGTAAACTCAACCAGGACAGAAGAACAGGGTGGCTCTCAGCCTCATAGATTCCACAATCTAAAAAAATTTTTTTTTCCAATTTGTTCTTTACCCCACTACCTCTTAGTCCCCAGAAAATAAACTCACCGCCTCCAGCACCGGCTCTTCCACTTAAGCCATTGCAAAACAGAATGCTTTTGACAAAGTAGAACCTGACTGTGTCCTTTGGCTACTCAAGTATATTTAAAGATCCCTAATATCTTTAAGATACAGTTCCAAATTCAGAAATAAATTTTTTTCATTATCTAGCCTCTACCTTTTTTGCAGCCCATTTTCCTTCACTGTCTGTCCCCTCACTTCCCATCCCTACTGAACTACCCAACATTCCAAAAATTCCACACACTCTTTCCCATGTTCTATCTGTGTATGCTCTCCCTATATTGACTTCAGCAGGATTTCACCAAATGCTTCTTATGGTCATTTCCCATTCATCCTTTCTGTTAGTCTTTTCTCTGATTTCTCCCTAAGAATCAGTCTTCACTGTGTTCCCAGAGCATCCTCTAGATACTTCTATTATGAGACTTAGAACTGCACTGTTTATGTATCTGTTCCTCTTCACTAGAGCTTCACATGCTTTGAAGGCAGATGTCATGAGTCAGTATTTTTTCAAGCCTGGTATCTAGCACTCTGCCTGCCATCCAGCAGCCATTCAGTACGTGTCAGATAATAAACGAAACCGGATTATACAACTCCCTCCCCACGTCAAAAGATATCTTCCTCTTTTCACATTAGTAATTTTGGCTTGAAATACCTGGAATATTGACTCAACTCTCCCTTTTTACTTGACTCTGTAAGTCAAACTAGAGCAGTTCCAGAAAGGACAGAAGGCATCTACAAAGGACCCTTGCCAATACTGATCACTTAACCAATGCAGAAGGGTGTCTGCTTGAAAGCAGAGCCACTGCCTTGACTATTCCAGGAATCCAAGTCAAGACAGAAGGATTTATACATGCTCAGAATTCTTATTTATGACTGGTAATAGCACAGTGGAGGAATATAGGCAAGATTGTCATGGTTACATGCAAAATAACAACTGCAATTGGCAAAATTAAACTTCTAATAGCCAAAGCTATATCAAGGTGACTGAACTCCTTTTGAAGTTGAAGTGGCTTGGGTAATAGAAACCACATATGATGTATTTTAAGGTCTTCTGTTACCATATGTGCTCCACTCACAGTGACAGATGGGTATTGATATTTTTTTCTCAACTGCACAAAAGCTAGCTGAAGCATATGCAAAACTCTTAATGGCATTAAAGTTTTGCCAATTAAAAACATGTTCAAGCATTTGATACAGTACTTGATAATATGTTTCACAAGTTCCATGATGAATTTTAAGTCATGATTTTTATTACATTGTTTGTCAAGCTAGTGTGACTAAAACAATTATCACATGGGTCACATTTTCAGCCCTTTTATCATTTTGGCACCTGTCAAATTTAATGATGAGAAAGCAGTGGAATCATTAAACAGTTATAGAAAAAATAAAGTATTAAGTTACAAATAGCATGCATGAAAAGAAACCAAATTTCATGTTTTCATTGTATCCCATAGTTACCAAAGATAAACAGATTCCGGGGAATAAAAGTAAGCCGTTAATAGATAATAAGTAGCTCCCCAGCTGAGTCTCCAAGGTTTTGTTTTGGTTTGGTTTGGTTGTTTGTTGGGTTGTTTTGTTTTGTTTTTTTTCCCCCCGGAAGGGGGGCAGGATTTGTTGTTGTTGTTTTACTAATCATAACATTTAGAGCACTTTTCTATGGGATGGTATGATTTTAAGAGATTGAAGTATTATCCTAGGCAGGCTTGGGGTGGGTTTGTTTGTTTATTTGTTTGTTGTCAGCATGTAAAGGGATTTTTTTTTTTTAAAGATTTTATTTATTTATTTGCCAGAGACAGAGGGAGAGAGAGCGAGCGAGTACAGGCAGACAAAGAGGCAGGCAGAGGCAGAGGGAGAAGCAGGCTCCCTGCCAAGCAAGGAGCCCGATGTGGGACTCGATCCCAGGACCCTGGGATCATGACCTGAGCCGAAGGCAGCTGCTTGTTCCCTGCACCTTGGGCTGGGCTGTAGATCTGGTTCTCTTTTTGGATGGTTAACTGAAATCTTGAGAAAGGCATTTTACCTTTTGATCATCCTTATCTCCATTATCTGTGCACATGAATTTAAATAAGCCAGTGGACATTCTCCTGAAGATATTGGAAATTTTCAAATGGTTTCACTTGTACGGTTCAGTATTTTTGCTGGTTTTCTCCATAACTGATTTCATCAACCTCTCTTTGCCAAGCTGCCACCTCTTTTGCAATGACCTTACGAAGATATTAAAGGGAGAGAGGAAAAAAGAGAGGAGAAACAAATCAATAAGAAAGTTCCAAAATGAGTCAGCATATGAGTATTTTTAAATCCTTCCAGAATCAATCGGGCAAATTTATGGAAGTGATTTTGGAGTTAATTTAGTTGAGGAAACATGATGTCCAGAGAGGTGAAGACAGTTGCCCAAAGCCCCAGAGTCAATAAACATCTGATTAGAACTCCTGCCTTTGGATTCTTGCAAGGGAAATAGTTCCTTTTTCACTATACTGCTGAATACCATATTGCCTAACAAAACTGCTGCTGTGCCTTCCAATGGAACAATCACTTTCTAGATTTATATACAATGTCTGTCTCCTCCCACACGCAAGGATGGTCCTGATGATAGAAATCAAAAAGCCATTTAAGATCAACAATGACAACTGTAGGAAAAGACCATGCATGTCTCAGGTTAGAAAAAGACTGCACTTTTCAGACTAGAATGTCACCCTATTCTCCAAAAGGGTTTGGTACTGCTTAACATTTACTAGGGCCAGTGAAGTGACTGCCCTCTACAAATCCCCATGTACTGTTTATGGCAATGATTAAGACACGAGCAATATCTTCAAGGACAATAGACTGAAAAGGGAGAAAAGTCAAGTGTTCTCCAGCCTCAGTTCCAGTGTTGCAGGCAATGTGGGCTCAGCAGCCAGTTCAGGCTCCACAAGGCACATCGCTGAGTTCGTAAGCTGGGGTTTTCAGAGACCAACAGAATTTTTCTTTTGGTTCTAACCATGGAAATGTTGCCAAAATCTGAAAGCTGGAACCCTGTAGCAATGAGAGAACAGTCCGCTCTTGCATCAGAAATAGGCTCTGGCAATGGTGTTGCATGTAGCTAGGTCGCATTTTGCAAAATAGAAGCCATTATCTTTAGCATATCAACCAGACAAAATTAAATTGTAATTACATGGAGACATCCAAAAGCAAGCTATTTTGTCTTCAGTTAAATTCAAAGAAGTGTAATGGAGATTACCAATTTGAAAAGAAGTTTAGACAAGCAATAAACGTGGCTAGAAGAAACATGGAATTAGAAATTTTAAAACCACCAGTCTGCATTTTAATGACTGGTAAATAATATTTCAGAGACCCAAGTAATGTCCTAGAGTGCATTTTCCCAGCTTTAGATTATGGGAAACAGATGTGAATTTTCTTCAAGTTTCACTGATTTTGTACTCAAATTATTTCATTAATAGATTTTTCATGTGCTTTTTAAGAAGTAAATATAAAGGTACTCATACTCATAAAATGCAAGGAGCTCATATACTGTTAGAAAATTGCTTACCCAAAGAAATAGATTAATGCCATTTTACCCTGCAGTTTTCTTTAATATGAGAATTAGGCCTCTGCCGAGGGAGAAAAAATATTTTTAGAATAGATAAAAATTGAATCAGTCACTGTAAAGACTTTGAAAGAATAACTCATATCTATCGAAGATGTCCGAGAAGAAAAGGTAAAGCAGAGGTCATCCCCCCGGGCATTTCCCAATAATCAAATCCTTTCTTCAGGAACTTCAGTGTTTTTTTGTTTTACAAGTGCTTGATTAGATTCTGATCAAAGGAGTTAATAGCCAGTTAACTTTGCAAACCTTAGTCTAAAATTGTGACCTACCAGACTTGCAAATGAGTTTTTAAAAATTCTACCTCTTTCAGCAATCTCTGACCAAGTGGTCATCCTGGCAGAGCTAAAAAGGGCATCAGCTATTCCCCTCCAGACCCACCCTCTGTCCTCCTTTGCTTTGTGCTCTAAGAAAGAGCAAACTTGCTATAAGGTTGAGCAAATTCTCTCAAGGTGTGTGGCCACAATGGAATATAGTGGCAAAGAATATTTGAGAACCTTCTCTCCCAAAGTTAAGTACATACAATTTAGATCACATGTACATACACTAGTTAGGAGAGAGAGCGAAGTTAAACAATATTTTGAGTGAAAGATTTTTAAATCAGTTCCCACAAAAGAATACAAAAGGAATTTTACGCCTGTTGTTTACTTTATGGCTAATGTTAACTTGATATTCACAAGAAGTTGGGACTTAGCCATTTTCTCACATCTTATTTTGGTATAAATATCACAAGTAAGGCAAAATGTAGAATATATCCTTTGAACAGTGTGGTGACAAGTTTCCTTCTACATTAGATGCCATTCAACTTCTGCCCATAAAACTAAGAAGCCTTTCAAGTTCAATTGTACAAATAAAGTGTTTGAATATTATTATCACTGTTAAAAATTTTCAAATCCAAAGATCAATGCCTCCCTTTGTGCCACTTAGGTCACACATAGATGTATACTTGGCACCACCTTGACAGATCAAGGGACTGTTTGCTTTGTATGTAAGTAACCCCAACCTCCCCTTGACTGACCCTTCATAATCTGTTTCCATCTCTCCAACAATTTGTTCCTCGGTTTCCATTTGTCCTCCATAGCAAATCCAAATTATTGAATATAGCCAGAAGGCCTTCCATTTATCACGCCCAGCAGGGCAATCTGAGAGTGTGACAATCTATAACGGTCCTTGTAAACAAACAGAAAGCTAACATTTGAAAGAGGTAAGGCATCTGCCAAAGTTGCTCCATATCCAAGACAGTAAGGAGTTGAGTCAGTAGGCGAAAATGGTATTCAAGAGCATCTTCTAGGTGCAAAATTTCCTCTAGGCACCAGAAAAAAAGAAAACATGGTGTGTGTGTGTGTGTGTGTGTGTGTGAGAGAGAGAGAGAGAGAGAGAGAGTCCATCCTGTGTATCAAGCCTTGCTGAAAATAAACTTGTGTGGTACTAAAAGCAGCTGGCTTTTTTATTTTCATTTTTTTAATCTTATTTATAAGCCCATCAAACAGCTTAAATAACAAATGCACCAACTCATTCTCTGCTCTGGATTTGAATTACAGTTGGCCTTGGCAAATACTGTCCAGATGTTGGCTAAATTGTGTCTGCTTTCAACAGAAGGTCAATAAACTGAGAAAACTGGCTTTGTGTTTCCTACAAATTTATTGATCCAAATCCTAGAAATGAAATCAAACCACAGTAGGGATAACCAGGGCTTGAGATAGAAAGAAAGAGACAAACATTTTTCTCCCACTTTCTCCAAGCATAAGTACAATTTCTCCACAAATTAATTTACATTTTGGAGAGGGCCAATAGTTGTTAAAGAAGAGAAAAGGAAGAAAAAAATGATGATAGGGGGACTAGGGGGAAAGAGAACAAAAGGAAGGATAAGAGGCCAAACAAAGGGCAGGGTGCAAAGCAAAGTTATGTTGAGTAATGCGTGGCCACTACCCTCAAGACAACTCTGCAAAATTGCCATCACTCCTCTCTCCCCTTCGCACACATACACACTCCTTGTAGGGCTACCATGGTTGTAAGAAATGTGCTGTCCAAATGTCCGTGCTTTATTTTCTTAAACTCTATTAGCAATAATCAGCTAGCTTAAGATCCTGATACTTAGGGTTCTAAAACCCAAATCAATGAGCCAGAGAGATGTAGTGTCACAAGAGATCTCTGGGTGTCATATGGTCATCTTTAAACTATCTTAATTCTTCCAGATCACCAGGAAGTTGTTCAATATATACCTTCTTACCATGCTAATGGCATTATAAAAAGACACATGTACCATACTGGATAAATGGGATGCTAAGAGCATTTGATTTGGCTGGAATTTGATTTTTTTAAAAGAAGATTTTATTTATTTATTTGACAGACAGAGGTAACAAGTAGGCAGAGAGGCAGGCAGAGAGAGAGAGGGAAATAGACTCCCTGCTGAGCAGAGAGCCCAGTGCTGGCTCGATCCCAGGACCCTGAGATCATGACCTGAGAAGAAGGCAGAGGCTTAACCCACTGAACCACCCACACACCCCTGGAATTTGATTTTGAAAAAAGTCTAAAATATATACAAAAATGAAAAAAATTTCAAATTATTCAGAGATAATCATACTTCCTTATATGAAATATATATCATATAAATTGTGCCAGCCTTAAAGAGATAATGCATTGGCAAAGAAATGAGAAGTATTATTTCATGTTTGATTTATTTGAAGATCAGTCTACCATAAATTTAATTGTCCAGAACAAAGTTTGAAACCAGAAAATCATGAATTAAACCTTTTAGCTCAAGTAAAAGAGCCATAAAATGCAAGATTTTGCTCATAAGAAATTCTTGAAGGCAAGAGATTGCATTCATTTAGAATTGCTTAAAACATGTGGCAGCCAGATAGAAGTCAAAAAACAGACACCAAGAGTAAGGAGAACACCATTGCAAGAGGAGGCCATAGGAAAAAGAATAAAATTGTGTGACCTAATTTGGAGTGGAGGGAAAATAACCCTCAGGAGCCTTAATAATTTCTGAAGGCCTTGCTATATTATAACTAAGTATAACATTTTTAACACATCATGCCAATACTGAAGGATGAAAAGATATTTAGTATTATCAAGACATAAAAGAAAATGTATCATATTTTATAAAGTTTGCCATCAAAAATCTACTGACATATATACCGTTGATACTTAAAGGGATGGAAATCATGAGATAATATGAATGGGTATGAAAGAAAAAGGAATGAAAAGACTAATCAATCAGATATTAGAAGATTAGGGACACATGATTAGATCAGTAAACCTATAAATGCCAATATATGTCTTTACTTCTTTTACCATGGGGGAAAATATCTTGAAGGAAGCAATTTTGGGTACAGTATTGCTGTGTGTATAAGGTGTTCATTAGGGTACCTGGGTGGCTCAGTTGGTTAAGCGACTGCCTTCAGCTCAGGTCATGATCCTGGAGTCCCGGGATCGAGTCCCACATCGGGCTTCCTGCTCAGCAGGGAGTCTGTTTCTCCCGCTGACCTCTCTCCTCTCATGCTCTTTTTCTCTCATTCTGTCTCTCTCTCAGATAAATAAATAAAATCTTAAAAAAAAAATAAGGTGCTCATTAAGTCCATGGATGAAAACCTAAGAAAGGAAGGTAAGGAGAAAATGCATCATAATTCTGCTAAAGATAAATTATTGTCACCTGCACAGAAAAGGGACTCCTGGTTAGAAATACAGGCTGGAATAGAGGAATAAAGGAAGGAATGGTGTGAGGCAAAGCTGAAAATGTAAGTGGAGACAAAACCTTGCAGAGCTTTGTAGGCATATCAAGGATAGGTAGTTCTGATCTTCTAAGCAAAAGGAACCTACCAAAGTGTTTTAATCAGGGAAGTGACATTACTATACTTCTAAAAGTTCACTCCAGAAGTAGATTAAGAAGGGATATGGACTCTGGGAAAGTCCAGGAACAAGATGATATGTTATAGTGGTAATGAAATGCCAATATGGAAAGTGGAGATGAAGGATTGCATAACGGCATACATGCACAGAGGAATTACAAATAACCCTAAATTTTATAGTGCAAAGTGATGCTTGCATTAAGATAGTGAGAGTGGAGATGACGTGAAGATTATGAATTTAGTTTTAGGCAGGACATATTTAAGGAAGGTTTGAGACATGCTATTGGACATACATGTCCATATATGGCTCAGAGGATGGATTTGGGTTATTTATACTAGATAGAGACCCATAGAAATACTGTTTGTGGTTCTGCTTATGATGACTACTTTCCCTCTGTACCATCTTTCAAGTATACCTCAATGTTATGGACTGAATGTTTATGATTCCCCCAAATCCACATGTTGAAATCCAAATCTCCAAATGAAGGTATCAGGAGATACAGCCTTTTGGAAGTAATTAAGTCATGAGGGTGGATGGGAATAGTGCCTTTATAAAAGGGAACCCCAAGAGCTCTCTTGTGTTTTCTCCACCATCTGAGGATACAAGAAGATGAGGCAGTCTATAACCTAGAAGAACCTGACCACACAGGCACCCTGATCCCAGACTTCCAGAAGGAAAATTTTTGTTGCTTATAAACCAACTTGTTTATAGTGATTTGTTACAGTAGCCTAAACTAAGACACCCTTAAAGAGTTGTAAAATTGGATCAATCTTGTTAGAACTAGGGCCAGCTATTACATGAAACAATCAGAAATCCTCTGAACTAAGAAAACTTTGACAAAGTTTTAGGTGAAATTGTAATTGGGCAATTACTGGTCCATGAGCAAATTTTCTTGTAACTTGATATGGGTTTTTATTATCTGTTTACACACAGTTCCATACACACCTACAGCAGAAACTGCTGCTCATCCTAGGATCCCTTATTCTTCTTTGTTATTAGACATGACTTCCCTATAGGATTGAAGAAAGGAGACTCTCTTCCCAGTTCCTTCTTGGGCTAAGCCAGTAATTGGTTTAAAAATGTTATTTTCTTCATATCTAATAAAGTTTTTTTTGGTATAACTAAATAATAGAAATTAAAAACCACCCAGCAAGCTAAGAATTACTTCTACTTAATGCATATCAATACAAGAAACTCTGCATTCTCAGAGAATGGTACATGCATTCTGTTCCTCATATGGCAGAGGTAGATGATAGGCTCCATGAAAGCAAGACTGTGTTTATCATAGTCAATGGCACCCGACAGGCACTCAACAATTGCTAACTGTAAAGATGATGACCCAGAAGAATTTTTGCATAAGAAAGCAGGGGCTTGTCGTCCATTTAAGAAAGGCATCTAAAGCCTTCTGGAAAATATTTTCTTTCCCTTGAGAAGAAAATACCCATAAAAATGATCTGCTTTCTATTTTTCTGGGTAACACAGTATGTCTTTCAAGCTGTAGCATGCAAATGATAACACAAGAAAGAGGCAGAGTTAAGAGAATCAGAGCTAGTGCCCACATTTGAAGCCCTCTACTGACGTAAGCCATCCATATGAGATGATTAACTTAATTATTGTTGAGGCCAAGATGAGTTAAGTGATTCTGTTATTTGTAGTCTTAGGCATTCTAATTTACAAAATATCACTTCCACTTGAAAATAACATGCTGCTAGGCATGACTAACTTGGTCAATGCGTCAGATGACATCCAATTCATGCAATTTTGTCTGTAAGTATTGGAGAAAATATTCCAATATGCCTCAAGCTAGTAAAACCAAGGAGCCACAATCAACTAGCAAAGTATTAGCACCCTGTATCTTGTCAGAGTTATCTTTTCATCATTTTCATTGTTTTTCACACATATTATTTACCCAGACAGGTGAGAGAACTTTTAACTTTAGATCCTTCAAGGATTATCAGCATCATTATCAGAGTAAACCTGTATGATCTAAATTAGTAGAATGTGGTGAGGTGGTCATTGTACCCATAAAGTGGATTGTATCACAGAGCCCATTACAGAGCTGACTTCTCCCTGAGTAGCACAATAACAGTATTCATCTGCCCTGTCAAGCGAAGGCAAACTTTTAGGATTGATAGATAAAACAAAAGTGTATTAGCAAAATCAATAACTATGTCCCAAATGCTGTGATTTTTATTAGTTTGGAAATGAAGGAAATTACTTGTAGAAGAGAAGCAGAATTAAGGTCAACACCTTGATTACTGCACTGTAATCTATGGCTTACCTAGACGCCATCTTCCTGGACTAGTCAACTTGAATTAAATGGGAAGTTGAAAGAAATACCACGTATAATAGACTGTTTAAATGGTCCTAATACTCCATCCCATCCTGTATCCATACTCTTTCCCATGTGACTTTACAATTCTAATTAAAGATACACAGTCTATTTTCCCATTCCTTAGATATGGGAGGTTTTTGTGAGTTGCTTTGGCCAGTAGAATGCAGCGGAAGTGGTGGTATCCCAGCTTTGAGCATAGGTCTCAGGAGACTTTGTGTGTCTCTGTTTACTTTCTTTCTTCATCTCCTATGCATGGAAACATGCCTCTGCTGGCCAGCTGGAGAATGAGATGCATAGAATGATGTTCACCTTCCCCAGCTACCTCAGTATAAGTTAGCCTAGATTAGTAAATAGCCATGTGCCACCCACACATGTGAGTAACCACGGCCCAAACCAACAGACTCACCTAGCTGATCGATACCTTTTTTTAAAGTAATACTATCTAACCTCAGCTGAGTCCAGTCCAAATCATCTGAATCTCAGATTCCTATCCCAATAATTACTGTTATCAATACTGAGGTTTTTTGTGGCTATGTAGTATATGGCATTATTTTATCAAAGTTTAACCGATACACCATGCATTCATTTCTCAGGTCTTTTATGTTAGCAATAGTTTCCATAAAACCCCATGGTATTTTGTGGTGGTGTTGTTGTATACCACGTGTTAGGAATGGAGAACTTTCATTTCAATCTTCCTCCCATATTAGCCCTTATTTTAAGGTAAGGGAGTTAATGGGGTAGCAGGAAGACTGTAGTATTTGCAACAAATTCCATTCTCAACTCTCCCCTCAACTGAAGACCATATATGGTCTATTATCCACTGATTGTGGCAAAGGAATCTCAATTCATTTATAATTAAACATTTAATTTTTTCAGTAACTGTATTTCTCATCCTTTATTTCCTATCTCAATAAATATCACTACCATTCCCACATTTGTTCCAAACTCATTCACTCTTTCTCTACCTCCCACTCTAACCAATCACAGGATGCTTTAGATTATATATTTTTAAAATGTCAGGAACTCATCTGTTTCTCTCCACATCAGATACAATATCCTGGTCCAACTAACCTTCTTTAAGCTACTCTAAACCAACGGAAGTAAATAAGTAAATTCACTGGAGGGTATAGCCTACCTCCCAAAGTCAAAAGCAAAGCTTCAGATGCTGGCTCAGAAAAGACAAGAATTGGAGTAGCTCTGGGGATCAAGGTACCTGCATTAGTGGATAATTTGTGGTCTTGGATATGTTACTTCAATCTATTTTTCTGACTCCCAGTCACTGTATTCAAGATATAAGTCCAAGATGGAGAGCTGACCAGTGTAGCTTGGGTCATTTGCCATCCTTGTCTGGGGGAATGCAAGGCAGCTTACCTGACAATCCCATATAAAGGGAAATTAAAATGCTGTTAACAAAAGAACAAGAGACTGAATACTACATGGCAAGAACAATGTTGTCAATTCTGGCATTTCTTATTTCTTCTAAATATCCCTATTTTTATTGTTGGAATCTCTGCTAATCTGTGTTTAAATCTTTATTAAGGAAGACTTGAACTGCTGGGGAAAAAATTGGTGTTGTAGTTTGACATCTTTCATGATCAGTTCTGACCTTATCTTTAAGCAGCTTAAGCATATTGGCTGCAGAAAGTCTTACTGCATCAAGGCTACATAATGACTCTGTTTCCAGATGCACATAAAACCAGGTACTCTAAGATTTATTCACTTGAGCCCCTACCCCCACCTCTATAATTTGCCTAATGAGCAGCTTTGCCTCTGCATATTATCTTCCCATACTGAAAATAGAAGGGAGTCTCATTGTTCATGGAAACCCAATCATCAGTTCACAATGTCCCACATTCTTTGTGCAGATCTATGCTACCTACTTCTATTACAGGCAAAAAAAACAAAACAAAACAAAAAAAAAAACAACCACTTCTGCAAGAAATGGAAACATAATTCAAAACTAGCTAAAATAAAAATGTAGCAGACATGTGTGGATGTAGGTATTAGAGAAAAGGAAGTTATTGTAGACACAGACACGAGATTTCTCCTAAAAATGCAGGAAATGCCAACTACTCAGATTTCAGAAAGTAAGCATCATGGTGGCCTAGTGAACCTCAAAGTCAAAGAGGAATTCATAGACATTCACTCTAGTGCTTATAACAGACTCATCTCAGGAGCTCCACATTTGTCAATTAATATCATCTGCAACCTAATGAAGCTGTTCTTGACATCTCATTTCAAGCTTCTTCAAATTTGGTTCAGCGTTTTTTGTTTTTATTTTTGATTTGTGTTTTTCCCTCTAAGGGATGAACAATTTATAGATGAACTACTTTGGGCCATGTGTCTGTACATGATTTAGTCAGCAGGATGTGGGTCAGAGAAAGAAATCCTGCATAGACCTCTAGGTAAGTGCAGCTATGGTAGATACTGTTGATTATATTCCCAATAGCCAATCCTCCTTTTCTTTTCCTCCACAGAACCAATGTGTTCAAGACAGTGAGCCAAATGACAGTACTAAGTCAATCACAGAGTACTCAGGCAGTAGCTGACTCAGGGATGTGATTCAGTTATGCCCCATAAGCTGCTGTGAGGATTCTGGGGAATATTTTCTTCTATGATACAAGGAGATACTAAGAAAGAATTATCTCTCTGTTCTTTCACTGGATATTACCCAGAATTGCAAGATCTATGACCACAAAAGGACAAGTCTAAGAAATAAAGTGGTACTTTGATTATGTTGGAGAGAGCTTGATCTATGAAGATCTGGTTTATTTACTGATTCCATTGGCAAGTGTGCAACCAGGACTCTTCTTATATAAGGTGGCAATCCTTATATTAAGCTACCTTTGGTTGACTATTCTATTGCTTATAGTTGAAAGACCCTGTTATAGGAGGATTTCTGTTTTCTGGGGGGCAAGAGAAAGAACGGAATCTCAAGACATGTCAATAGAGATGGATAAAGCACAGTGTTTAGTTGTTATTGATATAAATTATAACTATTTATACCTCTTTGGAGATGCATGAATATCAACATTTTAGATTATTTAATAGGAGCCCCTGAGTGATGAAACCAGTGATTAAGGTGGAAACTTTCAGGAAACTCTGAAGCATAATTATCAATGTCTTCTAAAATCTAATCCCTAGGCCCAAGCTTCATTTTCTATCTTATTTCCTTTATAACTATAAAGACTATGTACTGAATATGAGATCCTATAAAAGCTGAACATAGTAAATACTGAATACTAAAAAATTCTGCTATAGCTGTTCTTAGTTTTTCCAATGGACTTTGGGGTCACCTACAGGGTGTGTCCAGATTACAGATGCTAGTGGGAATCAGGAATCATTGTATTAAGAATTCTCATGGCAATATACTAAGGTTATCATGTGCTCCTCAAAATGGCTATCTTCAAGACAGCATCTCAATATTTATAGTGGAGTTGCAGTAATTTTTAAATTATAAAAAAGATTTTAAAGTGTGAAAACAAGAAAACATTATTTCTCTTACCTTCCAAATGGAGAAAAGGACAACAACGAAAATAGTAGCATTCCTGAAGTCATACAAGTTAATGAAATTTCTAGAATCTCTTTATCTTTTAATGTTTTACAGTGAACTTTTTTCGTAACTCACTGTATAGTAATTAATCAATTCCTTATCAGGATTTAAGGGGATATATATTTTGAGGGGTGCCTATGTGGCTCAGTCAGTTAAACATCTGACTCATTTCAGCTCAGGTCATGATCTGGGGGTTGTGAGATGGAGCCCCGCATAGGGCTCTGTGCACAGTGGGAGTCTGCTTGAGATTCTCTCTCTCCTTCCGCCTCTCTCCCACCCACCCCCTCACTCTCTCTCTCTCATATAAATAAGTCTTTTGAAATATATATTTTTTCTCATTTTTATTGCTTATCTCCCTTCCTTCTTACTTCCCCACTCCCACATATTGCTATTTCACTAGACAGAGATCTTTTTTAACTTATAAGAATTTATCTGTGAAAAACAAACATTTTAAACAAACATAGTCTCTGCTGAGACAAAGGTGTCACCATAACTTCGTTTGTTTAGAACTAGAGAACTAGAGGGTATCATGCTTAGTGAAATAAGTCAATCAGACAAATATAGAATCAATGAGTAAAACCAAGTGTCCTGAGGGAAAAGTCCACTTTTATAATCTGACTATATTTTTGCCAGTATGGACAGTCCCACCTCTCACTACAAATAAATAGAAAAACTGGGTAAAGCACAATATCAACGGAACTTTTTTTTACTATATAACCGAAAAAATAAAATAAAATAAATAAAGGCACAAATAAATAGGTATAACTCAAAAAAAGCCAGGGCTCTAACTGTATCCCTTGTATACAGACTAAAACATTAAAGAATTACTGTATCTGTGGAGAAGGGAATTAGAAAATTCTTACCCAGTAGCCTAAGATGCTCCAAGTAAGCTTGCCAATTTCCTAGGACCCTGGGTGGGGAAAAGATCACTTACAAGAAATTAAAGCTGAAGATTGGGGGTACCTGGATGGCTAAGTTGGTTAAGTATCTGACTTTTGATTTTGGCTCAGGTCATGACCTAAGGGTCATGAGATCCAGCCTCACATCTCATTCACTGCTGAGCATGGAGTCTGCTTAAGATTCTCTCTCTCCCTCCCCCTCTCCTCCCACCAAAAACAAACAAACAGAAAACAAAAACAAAAAACTACAGACCAGTACACATGAGTATGATGTCCAAATTTATTAGATCTACTTAATTGGTTTTACAGACTGCCAGGTATCTATCACATATCCATTCTCCCCTTCTTCCTTACTAAGAGAATGCCTGTATTGCTAGGATTGAGATAGATAGATAGATAGATAGATAGATAGATAGATAGATAAATGTGCCCAGTTAAATTACCATGGCAGGGAGGGGAGGGTACCTGTCTGCTAGCTGTGGTTACTTAAACAGTTTTGGCTAATTATCTATAATCAGGTGACTTAGAAGTCTCCTTTGATGGCAGGTAAGTACTTTTTTTTCCCCCTCCCACTTTCTCCTGCTTTCTCTCTTGAGGAAGGATGCAATAGTTTCAGGTCTAACAGCCAAACAATGTAAGGTGTATATTAAGGATGGTGAGCTAGAGAGAAAATGACCCCGACTCCCTGAGGATTTCATCAAGATGTATAGCAACCATGGACAGTCAACTTACAGACTAATTTTATCTAAGAAAATTAACCTTTATATCCAGGGTCTCTATTAATAGCAGTGAAATCAGTTTATATTAGATTACTAAACTGGAAAATTTACATAAAAATTGTTGTAAGACCTTTGTCAGAAGCAAAGTGAAACTGCTTTATGGAACATTCAGTATTCTGAACACAAAGAATTTGCATGTGCATGCACACGCGCACGCACGCACACACACACACAGCTGAAGATGTTCTCCAAAAAAATAAATAAACCCACCTGATTCAGATGCACACCACAGGGGAGAAAAAAACAATTCACTATCAAAGAGAAGATCAGCAGGCAAAACAAACAGGAGACTTAGCACCTTAAGATATGAAACTATACAGCATGAAGAAGAACCTATAAAACTTTAAAAATTTCAATCATTACAGAGGCTTAAAGACAGAGAAAAAGACATAATGGAGGAAAAGAACAGTATTACTTAAAATTGGAAGATTTAAATTTCTCCCCTAAAAGGAGAAATTTAAAATGAAAAATCTAGCCAATCACTTTCACACACACACTCTCTATCTCTCTCTCACACACACACACACACACACACACACACACACTACAGAAGTTAAACAATAAATTAGTCAAAGCTAAAGCTTGATCTAAGAACATATTTGGTATATAAAGAATAAAAAGTGGGGAAATATGGCAGAACTTTCAGGAGAAATAGAGGATAAAGTAAAAAGGTTCAACATATATTAACTGATTATTCAGGAAAAAACTAGAGAGTTATGAAGAGGCAACCTTTGAAGAAATAATGGTTAAGAATTAAAGAGCTAAGTTTTCAAGAGAAGTAACACAGTTACAAAGAAGAAACACTAAAACAAATACCTAGATACAGTGTTGTGAAAAAGAAGAATTGCAAGGGTAAAGATAAAAACCTTAAAAGCAACCAATGAAAAATGGAGAATACATAAATAAATAACTGGAAAACTTTGGGATAACATCTTCAAAGTGCTAAGGAAAATAATGGTCAGTTTAGAGTCCATAACTTAAATAACTCTTCATGAAGAAGAAAAAAAAATTTTAAATACTCAAATGTAGCCTGAGAGATTTTACTACTCACAAAACCAAATGAAATATGAAATTTAGTAAGGACAGAACAGCTACTATAAGGATGGTTGGGTACAAAAAGCAAGGTAAGTAAGAATTTGATAATTATGTTGGTATCTAAATAGTTTATTAGAGGGGTCCCTGGGTGGCTCAGTGGGTTAAAGCCTCTGCCTTCAGCTCAGGTCATGATCCCAGGGTCCTGGGATGGAGCCCCACGTCGGGCTCTCTGCTCAGCAGGGAGCCTGTTTCTCCCTCTCTCTCTCTCTCTGCCTGTCTCTCTGCCTACTTGTGATCTCAATCTGTCAAATAAATAAATAAAATCTTTTAAAAATATAAATAAATAAATAATTTAAAATTTTAAAAAAGATAGTCATTAGATGTAAATCCTACTAATAATAATGGCTAACTGGGTAAAATCATATGAAAGATGGGGATGAAAGATCAGAGGTGAAATGAAGTATTTTCAATTGCGTAGGAGGGATCTGGAAACAAGAATTTTAAAATGTTTAAAGCCACTCTCATTATTTGCAAATTTAGGCATTACCACAAGAGATAGAGAGTATCTGGTTTCTATAACAATAGAGGGGAAAATAAGATAGAAGAGACTCTAATCCCAGAAAGCTGTGAGGAAACAATAAAAGCAAAAAACATTATAAGCATGTCAACATAAAAAATCATGACATAAGATAAAATAGTAGAAATATTTCAAACACATCAGTAAGCATAATAAATATTAACAATATTAACTGTTAAAGCTTATCTGCTAATAGATTCTCAATTTGAATAAAAATAATATTAATATTAAGCTGTATTAATTTTATAATAGACATAAAATAAATGACAAGACTGAGAGTAAAGAGCAAGGAAGAAGATATAATAGGGGAACAGTGTTCAGAAGAAAGATGACGTGGCACCATTAATACTGGAGAAAAATAGGCTTTAATATAAAAAAATTATTCTAGGATATGAAGGTGTCAGTACTTAATAATAAAAGGAAAAATTCACCAAGAACATATATTAATTTTGAGCTCTATGCAACTTACATTATAACTACACAATCTGTAAAGCATTAATTGACAGAATTTTTAAAAGAATTTATAAAACTAACAACTATGGTTTGAGACATTATCACAACTCTTTCAGACTAAAGACATTAAGCACAGAAAAGAAACATCAAAATTGGATGAAATAATGATCTTTTTCTAACAAGTAGGGAATATTTATCCTTTTCAAGCACACAAGAACATTTACAAACATGAAATTACAATTTCCACTTTATAGATAGCATGTAAAGAATGGAGAAGAAAATTAGAAACTTCCCAGTTCTGTATGTGACCAGAATAACCTTGAAATCAAAACCAGAAAACAAAATGAGAAAGAAAACTTATCCCAATCTCACTTATAAATATGGCTCCAAACTTCTTAACAAATTATTAAGTTATCAGTTACTGAATTTGGTTTAGGACAAATAAAAACATTTGTGACCTAATAAGTTTTATTCTGGGAATGCAAGAATGGCTTAGCATTAGAAGATGTATTAATGTAATTCATTTCTTACAAGATTAAAGTCGAAAAATAATTTGGTCACTTCAAAATTTATAGAAAAGTGTCTTTAAAGTTAGGAGAAAAAAAATATCACTTATTCTTTCCACTTCAACATTTTCTGGAGCTTTTTTTTTTTTTTTTTTAAAAGATCTTATTTATTTATTTGGCAGACAAAAAGGCAGGCAGAGAGAGGAGGAAGCAGGCTCCCTGCTGAGCAGAGGGCCCCATGCTGGGCTGGATCCCAAGACCCTGAGATCATGACCTGAGCTGAAGGCAGAGGCTTAACCCACTAAGCCACCCAGGCACCCCTTTTCTGAAGTTTCTATCCAAAGCAGGTTTCTGAGGAAAAGAAATACAGGACAAATAAAACTTTTCGAACAGCTAGATTACCTGCCTAGAAAATATATTTACATGAAACATTAGAATAAGGGTTGAGCAAAATTGCAGGATTCTGAATAAATACTTTTTAAAAAAAGATATCTATATAGATCACCAAAAGTTGGTTAAAAATTGACTGCAATGCAAATATGGATCTCATTCATAACAGCATGAACTTTGAGGAACCTGAGAGTAAACCTAACAAAATACGTATAAAACATATAAGCATACATTTGTATGTTTTATTATAGAATCAAAAAAAGTTAAATAAACAGAAACCATATTTCCATGGGGCCTGGGAAGTTGACCTAGGATTCATACAAAACAGTAAAACTCCAAGAATAACCAAGTTCATTTTGAGGAAAAAAAAAAAAGTGAAGGCCCTACCAGAAAGAAATATTATAAAACTATAATAATTATAGAAAACTTGGTGGGTGCCCATCTCAGGTCCTCAGGGATCCTTTTCTATTGGCTACTGTGGTTGCTGCAAGTAATTGCTGGTTTGTTCACTCTCAGGAGGGTTGCCCAGGAGCAGTGAGAGCTGCCCCAACCTGGAGTGTCTGAGTTACAATCTGCACCCAACACAGCCAGGAGAAGTATAAAAACCCTTTCTTTGTAGGGGCCACGACAGGCTGCCCCCAAATGTGCCACTTTGATATGTTGATTTTTTAAAAAGATTTTATTTATTCATTTGCAAAAGAGAGAGAGCTCACGAGCCAGCACACTCAAGCAGGAGCAAAGAGAAGGGGCAGAGGCAGAGGGAAAAGCAGGCTCTCCACTGAGCAGGGAGCCCAATGTGGGACTGGATCCCAAATCCTGGGATCATGAACCAAGCCAAAGGCAACCACTTAACAGACTGAGCCACACAGGCACTCTAGTATTTTAATTATTTTAAATAAAATTTACTTAAGAGACAGTCTATGCAAGAAGGACCCTCAGAAGGACCCTTTCTGAGAGATCTTCTCTCGCCCCCAGAAAGCAAGAAATAAACTTTCATGTGCAAGAAACAACTCCCCACACCAGGAGGTAAACAGCCCTCCTCATCACCAGAGATAGGAAACAGGAGAGTGACAGTCTGGCTGTATGTAAAGCTCTTGTTCTTTTTTACTAACTTACCACCCCTGCCTATATTTTGTTTGGAATTCCTTACTAACTGAAAGTCCCAAAGTTAAGTTTTCTTTGTCCTGTCAAATCCTCACAGATTGTCCCCTTGTCAAAAAAGTATAAAGATTGCCTACTTTGGTCATTTCTTTAGGCCTCAATTTCATTATTAAGCCTCCACACACATGTAATAAAACTTTTTTTTTTTTTTACTATTAATCTGCCTTAGGTAAATTTAATTCTTAGTCCAATTAGAAGAACCTTAGAGGAAAATTTCTTCCTCTCCTTTACTCTAGCTCCTTGCCTCGAGACAGACAGATTCTGCTGTGCTATTGATGTCGCGGAGTCCTTGAGAGATCAGGCTGAGGCCAGATTTTGTCTGAAAGCACATTGTTATTGCGCATCTCCCTCTTCTCTACCCTGCTTTCCTCATTCCCTTACAGATGTGTACCCTTCATAAATTCCCTGCACAAGAATCCTCATTTATTTCTCTGCTTTTGGGGAATCTGACCTAGAGTAGAAATTAAGAACATATATTGATGCGTATATAGACAACTCAAACCAATAAAGCAAAACAATACAATGAGGGGGATATCAGGAGGGCCAATAAATATATGAAAACACACTCATCCTCACCTAGTAATCAGAGAATGAAAATAAAACAGCACTCAGCAAAATGGGAAATTTTTAATATCTGAAAAATCCTAAATGTGGATTAAGATGTTGAGCAAATGAGAAATCTCATACGCTATTGGTGAGAAAGTGCACTTGTTAACCCATTTTGGAGAGCAATGTGTTATTATCTGACAAAATTAAAGATGCTCATAAGCTATAACCCAGAAATTCTAATTTTAGGTATATACCGTGGGAATTCCCTGATACATGCCTAGGAGGATGTGTATAAAAATATTCACTGTAGCGTTGTTTATTATAGTGGGAAAACTGAGAACAACTTAAATACTTGCCAAGAAAGGAAAGAATGAATTGTAGTACAGCCATAATGAGCAGTAGTTAAAATAAGTAGTAACCAAATTTAGAGGTATCGACATGGATAAATGTCAAAAACATAATTTTTAAAGAATAGTGAAAGTTAAAAAAGGGCACTTTTATAGAAATTTTTTTAATGTAACTATCAAGCCAAATGATAGAATATCTTGTCTATGGACATACAAATACATGCATGTACATATTATATAAGAATATGTTAATAATACTGTGTAAAATAGGTCAGAAAGACACTTCAGAATAGTGACATGCCTGGAAAAAAAATAAGCAACAAGTCTGGAAAGGATAAAAGGGGCCTTAGATCCTAATTTTATTTTTTTTTTAATGATCTGAAGCAATATGGAAATGGTAACAATTTGTTAAATCTGGGGTGAGATACGTGAATATTTGTTACACTGCTTTCTATATTTTTCCATAAGTCTGAAATAGTTCATAATAGGAAACAAAAGAGAAATGGTATTCAAAATATAATCAAACTCTAAATCTTGCTTTGGATATAACCATCTGAATTTAGTTAGTCTCATACTTGAAGCAATTGTGAAAAAGATCTACCACAGTAGAAATAACCCAGTATTCATATATTTCATCCTTTTTCTCATACTTCTCAGGAAAGGTATAGAGAGATACCTGGATGCCTTTCTTTGGAATTTCAAAATATTTCCCTTTTTCTTCATTCCCTCTGTTTTTTTCTCTTTCTTCCCATCCTTCCTCTCTCTTTCTTCCTTGCCTTTTCCAAAAAAAAATTACAATAATCTCAACTCTTAATCTTTTCCTAATTCTTTTCCTAACATCTGGAGTTATCAACAAACTATAGAAATGATCCCTGAAAGTACAGTCTTAGGTGTCATCCTCCCAGCAATTATCATGGTATTGCAGAGGTTTGCTCATTATTAATAAAAGATTCAGGATTTCTCTAAATGGAGTTATCAAATAGGCTATAAGAAGTACAGTTATTGATTTCAGATAACTAATGAAGATAATTTTTTCACATTTATATTAAAAAGTGACAGGCATTAAGGAAGGCACAGATTGCATGGAGCACTGGGTGTTATACACAAACAGTGAATCATGGAACACTACATCAAAAACTAATGATGTTCTGTATGGTGACTAACATAAAACAATAAAAAAAATTTTAAGTGATTCATTTTTTATCTGAAATTCATATTAACTGGCAGTTATATGTTTATAAACTTAAATTTTTTATTAACTGTTAAATCTATGTTTTTATAAATCATATTTTTATAAACTGTTAAATCTGGCAACCCCACTAACTTCAAGTTACCATAATTGCAGTTTATTTACATAGATCACCCATCTCACATAAATATTTTTTCATTCTCAAATATGTATATAGAATAAGACTGATAATCTTCTCATCTTACATGAGATAAACAAGGTTATCTGTCAAGGCCAGTATTATCTACTCATCTATCAGGGATGCTAATAACCTGGTACTAGTATCAAGGATATAATCTTGACTAGGTCATGAACGAATTACTTGGATCTTAAGTATAAGATTCCTAGAGGAACAAGCTAATTTTAGGCCTGATGCTTTGAAGCAAATTCTATAGGATTCCAAATTCTACTTTTATGGTCTTCGCAAATGAGTTAACTATTTGGCTCTGTCTGGCTTTCAAATTTCCTCTAAAAGAAAAATTTTTTCCTTGTGTGATATATTTGTCTTATTTGTTTCTGCTTCTTTCTCCAGGAAAAAAGTCCCAGATTGCCTTTATAATGCACCATGGCTCCCTCTTGGTTCGGTTGAGTGCTTTCCAGAATGTGAGCCTTCTAAGGTCCCTCTTTAGCCCTTACCAGTTACTTCGTTCATCTATTTTTTTTCCTTACCCAGTTCTCATACAGAGACTCCCAGCCCCTGAGCATGGTGGAAAAGAAATATCACAGAAAGATTTGAATGGAAGATAGGAGGAATTCACCGACAGCTGGTTAAATAAAAGAAGAATCAACCAAAGATCCAACATAATATTTGTCCTGCAAAGTATTAGCAATTTCCAAAGAAAATTATAGCACTTATTTAAATGGCTAAATAGGCAAAAGTTAGCTTTCGGATTCTGTATCTCCCTCTTCTGATAGATTCTCTCAGTTTTCCTATAGTTGGTGCCTTGAAATGTGCTTTCCCTTTAAAGCACTCCTATTTGTTTTAAACTTGCCTTTGACTTAAAACAGAAACCACTTTGGTATTAGAGTGGTGGCTTTTCACATGCTTTCTCCTCTTTTAAATAGCTTTCCTTTTTGCAATAAACAATTAAATAAAGTAAATCTGTGCCAATCTTTTATTTTCAAATTGGTTTTTGTTTGTGTAGGCTAAACAGTCTAAAATAAGAACCATATGGTATTTGTTATTTTCTGTTTTCTTTTGGCCTTTACAAATCCTAAAATCTTATTATAAAGTCAAATACATTCATAAATAAATAAAAAGAAAAAACAAATAGAAAACAACCACATATTTCTATACATATATGGTAGAGTATTTAGAAAGGAAAGTTTTTATCAAATCACACATATACAGTTTCAGATTTTTTTTTTAAATATGGAAAACCTTTTCCCTTCCTATTAAATATTCCATCACATTTTCCCCCAGTAGTTTCCTTGTACTGTATTATCTTTTTAAAATGAAAGCTTGACTTTTTTGAAAATTTTTCATCCTTTGAAACTCTAAGCTTTTATCTAGAAAATAGAATTTGTGGAGAGAGAGAGAAAGAGAGGCAACGAAGGCTGAGCCGTGATAGAGTGTCTATGAAAAAGAGTATGTTCTTGTCAGTGTAACTACTTCTACAGAGGACTCGAGGACGGTCACAATGTGAAACTATGTTTTACAACTCCGGGGATAAAAATCAGTGAAAGGAAAGGTGAAAATGATGAAAGTCAACGTGGTGACACCGTTAAAGATTTACCTCAATGTGCCTTTGTTGGTTAGAACTCACTGCACTGTGCTGCCTGCAAGAGGGGAAAAAAATGGATTCACTTTATTGCACTCATCTGTCATAGATAATACCCTGCACAAAAAGGTGGGAAGAAGTGGTGAACTTATAATCAGTCTGTGTACACATACAATAGGAAGGCAGTCTGGAAACCCAGCAGGCCTGGGACATGAGTGGCTGTCATAAAGAGGAGAGTGACATGCTACTGAGATCTGTGAGCGCCAAGCTCCAAAGAGAGGGGCAAGCCAACTTGATCTTTCTTTGTGTGCTAGACGGTTGGGTGTACTACATGCACCTTCAGACTTGGTAGGGGATCACGTTCAATCACCACACAAATGCAACCTGCTCTGCCACCAATGGGAGGAAGTGAACTTGTTGTAGCCCTTTAAAGGATTCCACAGAGAATGCATTCCTCCCATAATCGTGATGGATGGAGCGTGCCTCTCTCTGACCAACAGGGATATTCCAAAGCTGCTGAGATCAATGCCCGTGTGTCAGAAATAACTGTTAGAAGCGAAATTTCTAGCAATATCTGAAAAAGCTCATTTATTTAGGCACCGTCTTTAACTTTCTAGCTGTCACCACAATAAAGGGACCAGAATGCTTTTCTTATCAATCTCCCCTTTATTTTACCATGTTCTTGATAATTTCTATGAATCAAAGAAAAAAAATCAAGGATAGTCTTTTTCCCTTCCAGCTCTGTATATTGCACAGGTACTTACCTTTATGGCATAAGGTTATAACAAGTTTAACTGTCAGAAACTAATACCTAAGAATGATTAATACATGGCTTAGGAAATGAAGTAATGGCAAATTCTCAGTCTTTGAATATTTTCTTTACCTCTGGACGGTCAACTTTTCAGCCTGTGCTGTAATACTAATGTACATGTCACTTAACCCTCCCCCTGAAATCCCTACTTGCATCCCCTAATGAAATGTTCCACTTTACATCACACTGGGACCCTCAGGTAGTGTGATATCCTCTGTAGGGCCTTTAAATATGTTCTATTCTCTTCTAATTCCCTATGAGTTCACAGAGCAAAAGATGGATACCAGAAATATTTTGCAAGAAAATGAATAGTGACCTACTCAACCCCCTTTTAAAATTACTATCATTTTGTCTACCATGGAAGGAAGCTCATTGCTCTCTTCCATGCTTTTTAGCCAGGTAGAAATTTACTCCATCACTCCCTTGGATGCTCTCCCCAATGAAACCATGAATCTCTCTCCATCGGGACCTACCATCAACGACATACCATTAACAAAGATATCATGCCATAATTACTGATGAAGGAATTACCTGTTGTTGTTGTTTTTTTCCCCAGAACTCTCTATTCTATCCCTTTCACAAGGAACTTCTACCCATTCCAGCCTTTATTCCACCAGAAAAATTGACTGTTTAATGCACTAAATATTTCTTGACTTTCATGTAGTACAAAACAGCCAAAAGAGTGTCTGAATGTACAATCACACAAAACAAGATAGCAAATCAGATATAATTTTCTTTTCTTTGTTTTTGAGGAAAAATTTTAAAATTCTAAAAGAAGGGTGTTTGGGGAATGCCATTGTCAGAGAATCAGCAGAAGATGCATTTATCCAACCTATCGTCAGGGTAGGGCTCCTTAGGGAGGCTGGCGTGGAGTCAAGCTTTTGATAAGGGAAAGCTTGTGGCTTTGTAGACAAGGATTAGAAGGCTATTCTGAGCAAAAAGTAGAGCCATTTTTTGACAGGAATAAGAGAAAAGAAATGAAAAGGTGGCTAGGGTGAATGGTTTCTCTTTACCCCTTGGATCACTCATTGTCCATCTGACAAATCATATATGTCCCATTTTCCAAAGCTCTCTTCAAGGCTTAGGAAAACAACTGAAATCCACTCACATTATTTTATCTGTCACAGAATGAGCCTCCTCTTTCCTCCCAGATGTGTCTTGTAGGTTATGCAAAATTTAATTTAAAGTGTAAATTGACCATTTGGAGAGCATGTATACCTCATATTTCATGGGAGTGTAGATTGTATTTGCTGACTGCATGTTAAGCCATATTCACACAGAGGCTCTAGGAAAGACAGAGATTGTATGCAACACATTGATGCTCTAGTTCTTTTTCTAACATTTTCTGATGCTGGGAGTTTTTGTAATTTACTCATTCTCTGTCTCAATTTTCCCCTTTGTGAAATAAAAGTAGTTAAGCTTAAATTAAGAGTGTCATGAGAATTAAATGGATCATGTTTAAGCAGCCTTTTGCCCAGTATTTGACACATAGCTATCAATGGGTAGTATCTTTTATTTTTGTTATTTTTCTAATTAATACAGCAAGTCTCCTTAAGAGGAGGATCTAGATCCTGAATTATGTATGTAGGAAATTCATGGTGGGCTTATATTTTGAACACCAATTAATTATCCATGACTTTGAAAAACTGCTAAAACGTCTTAGTTTCTTACTGGAAAAGGGAGAAGGCCAGAGTCCACAGCCTGCATATGCAGAAATAAGCATGGAATTTGTCTATTATTGTGGACTTTTTACATTTCCACTGGATTTCTCCATAATTTTGTTATTTTAAGTCTTGAATTAGGATACTTAGTATTTAATAAATACCCACTAATAGAAGTACTCTTGTTTCAAGGGAATTTTTAAATTTTGTTTCAATTTAATACTTTGAACCATCTATCACCCTTACAGTGTGTGCATACTGCTGGTGATCATTCCAAAGGATCTTGTTTCCCAGATGCTTTGGAATCAGCCCTTGATCAAGTAGGAATTATTACTGCTCAGTGAAGTTTGATATAGGAAGACTATTTGGACAGTTTGCCTTTCATTAATACAAGTTTGGTTTGTTAAATCCCCAAGTATTGCTTTACAAGTCTTCAGATTAAAAATTAATTACAACGATTATCAACAAATATAAAAAGTCAAGAAAATAATGAAAGCCCATCTGTCTGTTTGGCTTTGGAAAGCATAGTGCCATGGCATCAGCTGACAACCCTCATCTTTTAGAGTAAGCTTTAAAAGTGGTCTATTGCATGTACTAATATATACTTCCTTTATGCCAAGTAGCTAAATTCTTAAATGAAATTTTCACCTACACATGCAATGCAGTCTTATCTCTTAAGCAGAAATGAGTCGTGTGAATGCAAAAATGCACAGACAGAGAAATTTTTCAAGATGGTTCATTACTGTTCAGTCCCTGTTTGGACATATTGTGTGCAAAAGAAAAAATGACAGCTTTCTCAAAGGTTACTTTTTCTTTTTTTTAAGAGAGAGAGAATGTAAGAGAGAGAAAACAGTGGTGGGGATAGAAGGAGAGGGAGAGAAAGAGAATCATAAGCAGGCTCCAAGCCCAGCATGGACCCACTGTGGAGCGTGGTACCCCCAACCCTGAGACCATGACCTGAGCCAAAACCAAGCATCAGATGAGCCATCCAGGTGCCCCTCAAAGTTTATCTTTTTCAAAATTGATTAATTAATTGTTTATTTGAGACAGAGAGCATAAGCAGGAGGGGCAAAGGGAGAGGAAGAAGGAATCTCAAGCAGACTCCACACTGAGCAGAGAGCCCATTGCAGAGATCTGTCTCACAACCCTGAGATCAGGACCAGAGCCAAAACCAAGAGTCAGATGCTTAACTGACAGGACCACCCAGGGACTACAAAGGTGACTTCTATTGTAAGTAAAGTTTTAGGACATTTTCACTATAGATAAAGCATTATGCATACATGTGCATAGAAGGAGGAAACTTGTTACACTTGATTATACACATAAGATTAATTATATTTAAAGTAGTCATTTGTTGACATAAAGTCATAATGTTTCCATAAACAATCATTTTTTTCAAACATGTTTTATTTCTGTCATACTGACACATTTATCATATATAGAAGAACGATGAATATTTAATTTCCTTAAAAAAACCTAAACAGGGGCACCTGGGTGGCTCATTGGGTTAAAGCCTCTGCTTTCGGCTCAGGTCATGATCTCAGGGTCCTGGGATCCAGCCCCGTATCAGGCTCTCTGCTCAGCAGGGAGCCTGCTTCCTCCTCTCTCTCTCTGCCTGCCTCTCTGCCTACTTGTGATGGCTGTCAAATAAGTAAATAGATTTTTAAAAAAATAAAAAACAAAAAACCTAAACAGTAAATAATAAAAAGACACAAATGAAGAAGCAACTTTTTTATGGGCACAGAACAATGTAAAATTTTTCAAATTGGTAATAAATGAATTTTGTGTTTATTAACAGGTTATTTTGTTGCCTCAAAAGGAATCTTCTGATTAATAAAGAGGTATAATTAATGAAAAGGGAAACTAATAAATATGTCAGAAACACTTTACTGTTGGTATGTATGTATTTCTACTGTCTTTACAGGAATGCAAATAAAACATCAAAATTAGGTTATTAATTTCAAAACGGTAGTCTTCACAAACATGGGGAAAAATTTTAATATCTGGTTTCAACTGTTAATATCTAGATTTCTAATAGGTTTTAAAAATATGTTGGTTTAGGGGCACCTGGGTGGCTCAGTGGTTAAAGCTTCTGCCTTTGGCTCAGGTCATGATCCCAGGGTCCTGGGATCGAGCCTCACATCGGGCTCTCTGCTCAGCAGGGAGCCTGCCTCCTCCTCCTCTCTTTCTGCCTGCCTCTCTGCCTACTTGTGGTCTGTCTGTCAAATAAGTAAAAATCTTAAAAAAAAAAAAATGTTGGTTTATTTTTTTAAGTGCTTAGTGTAACATCCACTGGCTAATTATGATATAATTTTATGTGTATCACATATACACTTTTAAATTCTTAATTAATTTATAAGGGCTATTACCTATGCCGAAGTTTGAAAATTAAATAGCACAAACTTAAAGAACTAGAAGCAAAACAAAAGAATGGTCAGAAGGTGAATTAGCTACACTCATGTCTCCTCCTGCTAAAAATAGAACCACAGCTTGAATAAAGTACAACAAATCTAGTTTTATTAAATTACTGAGTTTCCTAAATATAAGAGAAATTTCTAAAAAGAGAAGAAGTGCCAAGCTGAAACTAGAGCAGAAAGTACTAAGAAGTAGAGGTAAATGGAGCAGGGAATTTTAAGGGAGATTTACTTGGAGCTAGATACTTTCCTCAGTGCTGACTTTCAGTTATATGCCACTAGGCCCTGGCAAGAATGGGGCAAAACTTGAAACTCTTGCATTAACAATAAAATTATTAAAAGGAACAAAATCTCAAGAAAAAAGCGTTGGCAAGGATATAGAGAAACAGAAACCCTCAAACACAGAGTTGGTGGGAATGTAAACTGGTACAGCTGCTCTGGAAGACAGTATGATGGTCCCTCAAAAAATTAATAGAACTATTCTACAATCTGGAATCACACTAGGGTATTTACCCAAAAGAATACAGAAAGTGCTAATTTGAAAGGATATATGCAAAACTATGTTTATTGTAACATTATTAATAGCCAAACTATGGAAGTACCCAAAGTGTCCATTGACAGATGAATAGATAAAGGTATTGTATGTACGTGTGTGTACACACACACACACACACACTTACACACACAATGGAAAATTACCCAGACCTAAAAAGGAATGAAATCTTGCTATTTGCAACAATGTGGATGGATCTACACAGTATAATGCTAAGCAAAATAAGCCAGTTAGAGAAAGCCACATACGGTTTCACTAATATATGGAATTTAAGAAGCAAAACGAACAAAGGAAAAAAGAGAGAGAGAGAGAGACAAACCAAGAAACCAATTCTTAGCTATAGAGAACAAACTGATGGTTACAAGAGGGGAGGTAGGTGGGGATGGGTGAAATAGGTGATGGGGATTAAAGAGTGCGCTTATCATGATGAGTAATGAGTAATATATGGAACTATATATTAGGAATAATATGTAACTATTAGCTAAATCACTAAACTATACACCTGAAACTAATTTAACACTGTAGGATTACTACACAGGAATTTCAAAAAAGGGGGGGGGGGAATAAGAGAAAGAAAAGAAAGACTACCAAAAATTGTCAAATAATTTTTTAAAATAAAACTTTTAGGAGGGCCGTGTGGCTCAGTGAGTTAAGCCACTGTCTTTGGCTCAGGTCAGGATCTCAGGGTCCTGGGATCGAGCCCTGCATTGGGCTCTCTGCTCCACGGGGAGCCTGCTTCTCCCTCTCTCTCTGCCTGCCTCTCTGCCTACTTGTGATCTCTGTCTGTCAAATAAATAAATAAAATCTTTTTTAAAAATTTAAAAATTAAAAGAAATAAAACTTTTAGAAATAACACATATAAGTAAAAAAATTCTCTACATTGGGGCGCCTGGGTGGCTCAGTGGTTTGGGCTGCTGCCTTCGGCTCGGGTCATGATCTCGGGGACCTGGGATCGAGCCCCGCATCGGGCTCTCTGCTCCACAGGAAGCATGCTTCCCTCTCTCTCTCTCTCTCTCTCTCTCTCTCTCTGCCTACTTGTGATCTCTGTCTGTCAAAAAAAAAAAAAAAATCTTTAAAAAAATTCCCTACATGGATTGAATAACAAATGACACAACTAAAAAGATAATTAGTAACCTGGCAGAGACAGATAGAGCAATAACACAAGGAACAGGACAAGGAAAGATAAAATATGAGAAAAAAGTTAAAAGACAATGATAGATTAAGAATGTCCAGGTTACACATAATCAAATCCCAGTTGACTTGAATCACTGATATTTTTTGATGATGTGACTTTTGGCAAGTTATTTGTTCTCTCCTTTTCTCAAAATTCTCCTTTGTAAAATTAGGTTTATGGTAAGACTCCTGGCTAGAAGAGCTAGATATAGCCATTTGAATAGAATAATGGGAAGAAATTTTCAGAGATACATAAGGACATACACAAAAAGCACAGAATGTACCAAGAAGGATAATTTAGAAAAAATCTACACATTGTAGTGAAACTAAATACACAGAGATCTTAAACAAGAGATAAATGACAAATTACCAAAAAAGACAATTAGATTAATAACAGGCATTTCAAGAAGCAAAAATAGATGATAAAGAGTGTAGTAAGAGTCAAAATTCTAATATTAAATAACTGTCAAACTAGAATCGCATGATCACAGAAATTTTTGTTACTAATCTAAAATAGAGACATTTTCAGATTTTAAAAAATGAAAATATTTTTATCACCAACAAATTTTCACTAGGGAATTTCTAAAGGTTGTACTTCAGCAAGACGGAAAGTAATACCAAAGATGCAAGGAGGAATTGTGATGTCCTAGGTATGTCTGTTAGGTCCATTTAGTCTTTTTTTTTTTTTTAAGATTTTATTTATTTGACAGAGAGAGATCACAAGTAGAGAGAGAGAGAGGAAGGAGCAGGCTCCCCGCCCAGCAGAGAGCCTGATGCAGGACTCGATCCCAGGACCCTGAGATCATGAACTGAGCCCAGGTCCATTTAGTCTTACATATGCTCAAGTCCAACAGGTTGATTTATTCTCTGGATAATCCATCCATTGCTCAAAGTGGGGTTTGGATGTCCTGCTCTATTATTATATTATTGTATTGTTGTCTATTTCTCTCTTCACATCTGTTAGTATTTATTTAAGATATTTAGATGATCTGATGTTGGGTACATATACATTTACAATCATTATATCTTCTTAATAAGATAACCTCTTCCATTATATAATAGCCTTCTTTGTCTCTTATTATCATTTTTAGCTTAAGATCTATTTTGTCTAATGTAAGTTAGCTACCTTTGCTCTATTTGGTTTCCACTTGCATGGAGTATCTTTTTCCATCTTGTCACTTTGAGAATACATGTCTCTGAAGCTTAAGTGAGTCTCTTCTAGGAAGCATATATTTAAGTCTTGTTTTTATCCACCCAGCTGTTGTGTACTTTTTTATTAGAATTCAATCCATTTATATTCAAAGTAATTATTGGTATGTAAGGATTTACTATCTTATTAAGTAATTACCATCTTATTAATTGTTTTCTGGCTGTTTTATAATTTCCTAGTTCCTTTTTTCTTCTCACATTGACTTTCTTTGTAAATTGGTGAATTTTTATAGTGATATGTTCTGATTTCTGTGTTTTTATCTTCTGTCAATCTATTACAAGTTTTTGTTTGGGGCTTACCATTGAACTTCATAATACTTCTTAAAAATATTAACACTATTTTATGTTGATAATGACTTTGATCACATACAAAAATACTACCCTTTTACTCTACTCCTTTGATGTTTTTAATGACACAGTTTACCGCTTTTTATATTGTATATTTATTAATACATTATAGTAAATATAGTAATTTTTTATATTCTTGTCCCTTAACTTTTATACTATAGTCAACAGCAGCAGAATACACATTCTTCTCAAGGGTGCATGGAACATTCTCCATACGATAAGCGTCAAAACAAGCCTTAGCCAATTTAAGAAGATTGAAACCATATGGAATATATTTTATCTATCATTCCAACGGTATGAAACTAGAAATCAACAATAACAGGAAAACTGGAAAATTCTTAAACTATGTGGAAATTAAACAACACACTCCTGAACAGCCAATGGAACAAAGAAGGAATCAAAGGAAAAACCAAAAACTATATTGAAACAAATTAAAATGGAAGCACAACATACCAAAATTTATGAGATGCAAAGGTAGTTTTAAGAAGAAAGTTTATAGCAATAAATACCTATATTAAGAAAAAATAAAGATCTCAAATAAACAACCTGACTTTCTACTTCCAAGAAGTAGGAAAAGAACAAACTAAGCACAAAGTTAGCAGGAAGAAGGAAATCACAAAGCTGAGAGCAAGGGTAAATAAAGTAGAGATCAGAAAATAGAAAAAAAATCAATGAAATTAAAAGCTGGGTTTTAGAAAAAATACACAAAACTGACAAACCTTTAGCAGACAAAGAAAGGGAGAAGACTTAAATAAAATAAAAAATGAAAGAAGAGACATTCCAACCAATACCACAAAAATACAAAGCATCTTAAGAGACTACTATGAAATTTTAAATGCCAATAAACAGGATAACCTAGAAGAAAGGGATAAATTCCTTAAAACACACAACTTCTCAATACTGAACGTCAAAGAAATAGACAATCTGAATAGACCAATGGTAAGGAGATTAAAATCTGTAATCAAACACCTCTCAACAAACAAAAGTCCATGACCTGATGGTTTCACTGTGAATTCTATTAAATATTTAAAGAAGAAATAATATCAGTTCTTCTCAAATTCTTCCAAAAACTGAAGAGAGGAGGATATCCCCAAATTCATTTTATGAGGCTATAACTACCCTATAACAAAGCCAGGCAAGGATACTACTAGAAAAGCAAACAACAGACCAATATCCCTAATGAATATAGTGTAAAAATTCTTAACTATTAACAAACTGAATTCAACAATACAGTACAAGGATCATGCACCATTATTAACTGGGATTTATCCCTGGAAGGTAATGATGATTCACCATACCCAAATCAATAAATGTGATATACCACACTAGTAGAATGAAAGATAAAATTCATACAATCAACTCAATTGATGCATAAAAAGCATCTGATAAAGTAAAATATCCTGTCATGATTAAAATTCTCAACAAATTGTGTGTAGAGGGAACATATCTCAATGTGACAAAGACCATACATGACAGGCCCACAGTTAACATCATATTTAATGGTCAAAGATTTGAACTTTTCCTCCAAGATCAGAAACAAGAAAGGGTGCCCCCGTTACTACTCTAATTCTACCCAGAAATAAAAGGCATCCAAATTGGGAGGGGGGGAGAAGTAATATTATCTTATTTGCAAATGATATAATCCTATATATAGAAAATCCTTAAGACTCAACCACAAAAGCCTGCTAGAACTAGTCAACATTCAGTAAAGTTGCAGGATATAAAATTAACATACATAAATCAGTCATATTTTTATAACTCACAAGGAAATATCTAAAAAAAATTTTTTTTAAATCTAATTCACAATAACATCAAAAACAATAAAATATTTAGGGACAAAGTTAACTGGAGGTTAAAAAAAAAAACCTCTATGTTGCAAACTACAAGGCTCTGTTTTAAAAAATTGAAGATGACACAAATAGAAACATATCCCATGTTCATGAATTAGGATAAAATTGTTAAAATATCCACACTATCTCAAGCTATCTATAGATTTAGTAATATCCCCTATCAAAATTCTAATGATATTACTCATAGAAATAGAAAAAAATACTAAAATGTATATAGAATCACAAAAGAATAAGAACAGCCAATGCAATCCTGAGAAAAAAGACAAAGCCAAAGGCATCAAACTTCCTGATTTCAAACTCTACCACCAAACTCTAGTAATCAAAACAGTTTGGAACTGGCATTAAAACTAAACACTAGAAGAGAATCAAGAGCCCAGAAATAAACCCATATATATGGGGTCAACTAACATTTAACAAGAAAGCCAAAAATACTCAATGGGGAAAGGATAATATCTTTAATAAATGGTTTTGGGAAAATCAGATTACCACATGCAAAAAAGAAAGAAAGGAAGAAAGGAAGAAAGAAAGAAAGAAAGAAAGAAATTGGATCCCCATCTTATGCTAGTCACAAAAAAATAATTAAAAATAGATTAAAGACTTAAACATTACACCTGAAACCATAAATCTCCTAGAAGAAAACATAGGGAAAAAACTCCTTAACATTGGTCTTGGCAAAGAATTTTTGATCTGACACCAAAAGCCACAAATAACAAAGGCAGAAATAAATAAGGGGGACTGCATCAAACCAAAAATCTTCTGCACAGCAAAAGAAATCATCAACAAAATGAAAAAGGCAACCTGCAAAAGAAAATATTTGCAAACCATACATCTGTTAAGGAGGTAAAATCTAACATATATAAAGAACTCATATAGCTCAATAAGAAGATACCAATCTGATTTTTTAAAAGGGCAGAGGAACTGAGCAGACATTTTAAATCTATAGATAGCCAACAGGTATGTAAAAAGAAGTTAAACATTACTAATTATCAGGGAAATGCAAACCAAAACCATAAATCAGGTATCATCTCACATCTTTTAGAATGGCTATCATCAAAAGGACAAGAAATAACAAATGTTGGCAAGAAGGTGGAGAAAAGGGAACCCTGGTGCCCTGTTGATGGGAATGTATATTGATATAGCCACTAGAGAAAACAGTATGGAGGTTATTCAAAAATTAAAAATAGAACTACCATGTGATCCAGCAATCCTGCTTCTGGGTATATGCCCCAAGGAAAGGGAAAGAGGATATGGAAGAGATATACACACTTTCATATTTATTGCAGGTTACTCGCAAGAACCAAGATATGGAAACAACCTGGATAAAGAAGATGAGGTGTCACGTATATACAATGAAATGTTATTCAGCCATGAGAAAGAAAGAAATCCTGCCATTTGTGAAAACATGGATGGGGCTTGAGGGCATAATGCTAAGTGAAATAAGTCAGACAAAGACAAATAGTATATGGTGACATTTCTGTGTAGGATCTAAAAAATATGTACTTGAGGAAAGAGAATAGAATAGTGGTTACCAGGGGCTGGGAGATGGGGGAAATACAGAGATGTTGGTCAAGAGTACAATCTATCAGTTAGAAGATGAGTAAGCTCTGGGGATCTAGTGTACAACATTAGGATTGTAATTAATGACATTGTATTATATACTTGAGAGTTTCTAAGAGAGCACACCTTAAATGTTTTCATTAGGAAAAAGAAATGATTTTGTGACACGATGGAGATGTTATCGAATGTTACATGGTAGGTTGAGTCAAGATGGTGGAAGAGTAGCAGACAGAGATGACATCAGATCACAGGAGTTCAGCAAGATAGTTATCAAACCATTCTAAACACCTAAAAACCCAACAGGAGATCGAAGAGAAGAAGAGCAGCAATTCTAGGAACAGAAAACGACCACTTTCAGAAAGGTAGGATGTGTGGAGAAGTGAATCCAAAGCCATGGGAAGATAGACCGCAGTGGGAGGGGTCAGCTCCTGGCAAGAAGTGGAGCAACAGAGCACAAAATTCAAACTTTTAGAAGTCTGCTCCACTGAGGGACACTGCTCCAGAGGCTAAGCGGGGGTGGAGCCCTCATGGGGACAGTGTGGTCTCAGGTCCCATGGGGTCATGGAAGGATCAGGGGTGTCTGAGTGTAGCAGAGCTCACAGGTATCAGAGCGGGAAAGCCAGGTACAGAGACAGAGTGAGGAGTGAGCTCTCAGTTAAGGGTTACCTTAAACTGTGATCTGTGGCACAGTGGGACCACTGCTCTTTGAGCAGGGACCCCATAAGTTGCAGATCTGGGGAGACTCACCTTCCTTCTCTGAAGGCAGGAATCTGCTGGGTTTGGAGACTCCATAGGGACTATGTGCCAGAGACAGAAACACTAGGTCACAGGCTGTTGAGCTCGGAGTGCGGCCAGAGGCCAGGGAGATGTGAGTGATTGAGCGCTTTTCTCCGAGGGCACAATGAAGAGTAGGGACCTGAGCTCTCAGCAACTCCGGGCTGAAGATAGGAAGGCTGCCATTTTCATTCCCGTCTTCCAGAGCTCTACAGAAAGCATTCAGGGAACAAAAGCTCCATTGAGTGAAACCAAACGGATGATTTAGCCCAGCCCCTGTCAAAGGTTGTACAATTCTGCCTCAGGCAAAGACATTTGAGAATCACTGCAATAGGCCCCTCCCCCAGAAGATCAGCAAGAACATCCAGCCAAGACCAAGCTCACCAATCAAGGAGAACAATGGAATTCCAGAGGAGGGGAAAGCAAAGCATGAAATTCATAGCTTCCTCTCCATGATACTTTAGTCTTGCAAAATTAAATTTTTTTAATTTTATTTTTTCTTATTATAATATTTTAACTTTTCCTCTCTCCTCTTTTAATGTTTTTTAACTAGTTTATCTTAACAATACCTTTCTAAGAAAAAAAATCTTTTTTAACCTTCATTATTATAGGCCATATTTTACCCTTCAATATATCTAACCTTATTTTTTGTATACATATGGTGTTTTCTCTTCTAAAAAATTTTTGGAATACAATTTCTTCTGATAGATCAAAATATACCCTAAATCGAGCACAGGGCATTCTTCCAGTCTCCAGCCTGAGCAAATTTTCTCCACTTTCTTTTCTTCCTTTTTCCAAACAACTTATCTTTTCAATTCCTTTTTTAGAATTTTAAATTTATCCTTACAGTTATATTCCATCACTTAATCATGTTTACCCTTAATTTTGTTCATATATAAGTTTTTCTTTCTTTAAAAAAATTTGGGGAGGTAGTTTCTTCTAAGAGACCAAAATATACCCCAAATCAAGTGAGTAGCTCTGTTCTATTCACCAGTCATATAAATATATATACATATATATATATATACATACATATATATATGTATTTAATTTTTTTAAATTCCTTTTACCCCCTTATTTCTCCCCATGACTTGTGGTCTCTTCTGCTTTGGTTAACATACATTTTTCTGAGGTCTTTGCCACACTTTTAGTATTTTAGTATTTTATTCTCTCATTCATATATCTAGATAAAATGACAAGGTGGAAAAACTCACCACAAAAAATCAAAAAACCAAAAACAAGAGGCAGTATCGAAGGCTAGGGACCTAATCAATACAGGCATTGGTAATATGTCAGATCTAGAGTTCAGTATGACAAATCTCAAGGTGCTTTTGAGCTGGGCTTGGAAAAGGCAAGGAAGATATTAGAGAAACCAGTAAGGAGATTGAAACAGTCATCAAAAATCTCCCAACAAACAAGAGCCCAGGTCCACACAGCTTCCAGGGGAATTCTTCCAAACATTTAAAGAAGAATTAATACCTATGCTCCTGAAACTGTTCCAAAAAATAGAAATGGAAGGAAAACTTCCACACTCATTATATGAGGCCAGTATTACCTGGATCCCAAAACCAGACAAAGACCCCATCAAAATAGAGAATTACAGACCAATATCCTTCATGAACACAGATGTGAAAATTCACACCAAAATACTAACCAATAGGATCCAACAGTACATTAAAAGGATTATTCACCACAACCAAGTGGGATTTATTCCAGGGCTACAAGGTTGGTTCAACATCTGCAAATCAATCAATGCAATACAATGCATTCATAAAAGAAAGAACAAGAACCATATGTTACTCTTAATAAATGCTGAAAAAGCATTTCATAAAGTTCAGCATCCTTTCTTGATCAAAACTCTTCAAAGTGTAGGGATAGAAGTTACATACCTCAATATCATCAAAGCCATCTATGAAAAAACCCACAGCGAATATCATTCTCAATGGAGAAAAACTCAGAGCTTTTCTGCTAAGGTCAGGAACATGGCAGGGATGTCCATTGTCACCACTGCTATTCAACATAGTACTAGAAGTCCTAGCCTCAACAATTAGACAACAAAAACAGATTAAAGGCATCCAAATTGGTAAAGAAGAAGTCAAACTCTTACGCTTTACGGATGATATGATACTTTATGTGGAAAACCCGAAAGACTCCACTCCAAAACTGCTAGAACTTGTATAGGAATTCAGTAAAGTGTCAGGATATAAAATCAATGCACAGTGTCAGGATATAAAATCAACAGCAAGACAGAAAAAAGAGAAATTAAGGAGTCGATCCCATTTACAGCAGCACCCAAAACCATAAGATACCTAGGAATAAACCTAACCAAAGAGGCAAAGAATCTATACTCAGAAAACTACAAAGTACTCATGAAAGAAATTGAGAAAAACACAATAAAATGGAAAAAATGTTCCAGGCTTATGGATTGGAAGAACAAATACTGTGAAAATGTCTATGCTAACTAAAGCAATCAACACATTTAATGCAATCCCTATCAAAATGCCATCCATTTTTTTCAAAGAAATGGAACCAGTAATCCTAAAATTTATGTGGAACCAGAAAAGACCTCAAATAGCCAGAGGAATGTTGAAAAAGAAAGCCAAAGTTGTTGGCCTCACAATTCCAGACTTCAAGTTCTATTACAAAGCTGGCATCATCAAGACAATGTGGTACTGGCACAGAAACAGACATATGGATCAATGGAATAGAGTAGAGAGTCCAGAAATAGACCCTCACCTCTATGGCCAACTAATCTTTGACAAAGCAGGAAAGAATGTTCAATGGAAAAAAGACAGTCTCTTCAACAAATGGTGTTGGAAAAATTGGACAGCCACATGCAGAACAATGAAACTGGACCATTTCCTTACACCACATACAAAAATAGACTCAAAATGGATGAAAGACCTCAATCTGAGAAAGAAATCCATCAAAATCCTTGAGGAGAAAACAGGCAGCAACCTCTTCAACCTCAGCCACAGCCACTCCTTCCTAGAAACATCACCAAAGACAAGGGAAGCAAGGGCAAAAATGAACTATTGGGACTTCATCAAGATCAAAAGCTTTTGCACAGCAAAGGAAACAGTAAACAAAACCAAAAGACAACTGACAGAATGGGAGAAGATATTCACAAATGACACATCAGATAAAGGACTAGTATCCCAAAATCTATAAAAAACTTCTCAAACTCAGCACCCAAAGAACAAAGAATCCAATCAAGAAATGGGCAGAGGACATGAACAGACATTTCTGCAAAAAATACATCCAGATGGCCAACAGACACTTGAAAAAGTGCTCCACATCACTCAGCATCAGGGAAATACAAATCAAAACCACAATGAGATATCACCTCACACCAGTCAGAATGGCTAAAATTAACAAGTCTGGAAACCACAGATGCTGATGAGGATGCGGAGAAAGAGGAACCCTCCTACACTGTTGGTGGGGATGCAAGCTGGGGTAGCCACTCTAGAAAACAGCATGGAGGTTCCTCAAAAAGTTAAATATAGAGCCACCCTACAACCCAGCAATCACACTACTGGGTATTTACCCTAAAGATACAAATGTAGTGATCCAAAGGGGCACATGCACCCAAATGTTTATAGCAGCAATGTCCACAATAGCCGAACTATGGAAAGAACCTAGATGTCCATCAATGGATGAAAGGATAAAGAAGATGTGGTATCTATATACAATGGAATACTATGTAGCCTCCAAAAGAAATGAAATCTTGCCATTTGCAACGACATGGATGGAACTAGAGGGTATTATGCTGGGCAAAATAAGTCAATCAGAGGAAGACAATTATCATATGATCTCCCTGATATGAGGAATTTGAGAAGCAAAGTGGGGGGCTTGGGGAGTAGGGAAGGAAAAAAATGAAACAAGACGGGATTGGGAGGGAGAAACCATAAGGGACTCTTAATCTCACAAAACACCTGGGGGTTGCCGAGGGGAGGGGGGTGGGGAGAGGTGGTTGGGTTAAGGACATTGGGGAGGGTATGTGCGATGGTGAGTGCTGTGAAGTGTGTAAGCCTGACAATTCACAGACCTGTACCCCTGGGGCTAATAATATATTATATGTTAATTTTTTAAAAAATGTTAACTGTGGTAATCATGATGTAATATACAGGTGTATTAAATCAATACATTCTATACCTCAAATTTATACAATATTGTATGTCAATTATATCTTAATAAAGCTGGAAAAAATGTTTAAAGGAAGAAATTTTGAGCAAAGAAATAGATAATAAAAGGCAAATTTAAGGAAATATTTAGAGCTATTATGCTAGTGATGTTTAAATTGGCAAGTTAAAATTGAAACAGAATTAAAATTTGCTAAAATATCTTGAAGAAATAAAAACCAGAAAGTTTGAATAGTCAGAACATTATTAGAGAAATTTATTTTTTAGGCAAAGTCTACCACAGAGAAAGTCACAGATAACGTAGTTGTTCATAATTGTCTACCTAGCAAGTTCAAAATAATCTATAGGCAAATTGATAGAACTAATGGGAGAGGACAGTTAAAAAAATTATTGAATAAAAGATGAATATAAACAATACATTTCATTTTCTAGGTTCCAACAATGATAACCAAAATACACCCATTTGTTCCAGAATTCACTCATAAGCCTTACTGTCAATAAGAACTTTTCTCAGCACCTTATTTAAAATTATAGCCCACTACCAAAACCACTATCACTAACAGTTAAGCTTCACTGTACTTAGTTTTTCTTACAGTGCTTCTCACTAGTTTACCTCTTTATTTTGTTTGTTGTCCATCCACCAATCAATATAAAGTCTACAAGGAAAGGACTTTTTGTTAACTATTTTTTGTTCACCTTCTCAATTTTTTTTTTAACTGCCCTGTCTTTTACACCTAGAACAGTACCTGACACACAGTACTGAATAAGAATTGGTCGAATAAAGTGATATACAGGCAAATGTACAAAATACATTATAATGTCAGCAAAATACAAAGCACCAATGAATCTATGTAACAAAGGTCGTAAGTGATGAAATATACCAACTTGATAGATAGAAGTTCTCAATATTGGGGCGCCTGGGTGGCTCAGTGGGTTAAGCTGCTGCCTTCGGCTCAGGTCATGATCTCAGAGTCCTGGGATCGAGTCCCACATCAGGCTCTCTGCTCGGCAGGGGGCCTGCTTCCCTTCCTCTCTCTCTGTGATCTCTTCCCTTCCTCTCTCCTACTGTGATCTCTCTCCTCTGTCAAATAAATAAATAAAATCTTAAAAAAAAAAAAAAGAAGTTCTCAATATTGAATGATATCATTAATTCCCAAATGGATCTCATAAATGAGAGCAATTTTAACAAAGTCCAACAAAATTTCAAGAAATCTGTTATTCTAATTTTAAATTTCTATGAAAGAACAAAGGCACATGAATCCTTCTAACAGGAAGAGAGGGAAGAGGTTAGGGAAGGTAGAGAAGAAGGTGAAGGGGCTTGCCTTCTCAGATACTAAGACTTAATGTCTTGCAACGAGTACAGAAAAATGACTAATAAAACAGAGTACAGACAGAAACAGTCCATCACATCCATGAACATCTAATATCTAACAAACATGGGGCACCTGGGTGGTACAGTCTGTTAAGCGTCTGCCTTTCACCTCAGGTCATGATCTCAGGGTCCTGGGATCAAGTCCCACATCAGACTTCTTGCTCAGCAGGGAGACTGCTTCTCCCTGTCCCTCTGCGTCTGTCCTGGGCTTGTGCTCTCTCTCTCTCTCTCTCTCCTAAATAAATAAAGGAAACCTTTAAAAAGAAATTTAACAATTTGATATTGGAAATACAGAAAAGAGGGACTAGTCGAGTGCTGGAGCATTGCTTTCCAAAATTAAAAATATATGTTAAATTATATTTTTCTGTTTTCATTACACACAAAAATTAATTCCAGCAGAATTACAGGCATACAGTGAATAGCAATTTTTAACACATTTAGAATAATATATAGGAAAATAAATGAGATTATATAATATGTAAGGATAAGGGGTAGAAGTTCTTTTTTTTTTTTTAAGATTGTATTCATTTATTTTAGAAAGAGAAAAAGTACGAGAGTGTGAGTGGAGGGCGGGGGTGCCACAGGGAGAAGGAGAAAGAGAACCTTAAGCACGCTCCACTCCCAGTATGGGGCCAGACTCGGGACTAGATCCCCTGACAATGAGATCACAACCTGAGCCAAAATCAAGAGTTGGCCATTAACTATGAAAAGACACCACAAATAGAGGGATCATTCAAGCCACAAATTAGGAGGATGATGAAGAACTACAAATCAATAAGGAAAGACAATTTAGTAGAAATGAAAGGCACAAGAGGATTACTAGTCATACTTTAGTAGAGGAAACATTAAAGGCAGATAAGCAAAAAGATGTTAAGCCTTCTTTGTAGTGATAGCAATATAAATTAAAATGAAAAAAAATTTACACCTATTAAATGGACAAAATGAATAAATCTGATAATAGCAAGCATTGCTAAGGCTATGGAGCAATGTGAATCCTCAAAAACTACCAGTAAATGTCTAAATTGTTTTAATAATTTTGGAAAACAGTTTGATCTGATCTTGTAAATTTGATCATACGCATCCTTCAGTACCTATAAATTCCACTTTTAAATACATAACTTAGAAACCTCTTGTCATACACCAACAGATGTATAAAAATGTATATTGTTAATAACAGCAATCCAAATGTCATGGACTACAGATGGTGATATGTGGTATATTTATTTATATATGTGGTATATTTAGCTAATTAAGTACCATAAATCAGTTTAAAGAAAGATATAGTTATGAGCAATAATATGGATAAATTTACTAATGAGTGAAAACAGGTTCCAGAAGAGTGTATGCTTATTTAAACAGTATATTCTTTAGCAACAACTTACACATGTGGGAAAGCTTTTTAAAATAAAAAGGAAAGGAACAACAGACATAAGATGGAACAATTGACTTAGTATAGGGAAAATGGAGTAGAATATGTAAGATCTAGAGTGTAAAGTAGGGAAGGAACACACAGCTCATTCAATGGTATTAGCGATAATCAGATTGTAAGTAGGGTGAACAATGATTTCATGTACACTTTGATACTATTATTATAAAATTATTATAAAAGTATAAAATATTACATAATAAAATCAAAACAAGCAACATAAAGAAAGCCCCATTAAACGAAAGAAAAAACAGTATGTAATATTTTTTCCAGGAATGCCAGTAGTTGGAAAAGTAAGTAAATTTCCTTGTTAACATTTTCTAAAAGATACCAAACTTCAAGTTTTGAGAAAATCATCTTACTGTGGGATATATAAACTGTGTAATGAGAAAAAAACAGGTATTTTTTTCCTTTGGGGCTTTTTTTAAAATAAAGGAATAACAAATGAACTATTTTTTAAAAGAAAAATATCCAAAGGAAGCCATAATTTTGCACCAAATTTTTACCTTATGAGCTACACCCTAGGTAAGACCACTGCATACATATATTTTACAGAAAAATGAAGTTGTATTCAGCCATATTCTATTATTGTATTTTGTAACATTTGGTCTACTTTTAGAGTATATCTTTAGGTTTTAGTAAACATATTTTTTACTTCTGTCACAAAAAAAAGTCACCCCAACTAAGTTTATTTCCTTTTATCCCATACTAGAGCCAGCTTCCTTTATTTTAATTCTGTCTCTGTGCTGCTTCTTTTCTTTATTTTGTAGACAGTAGCATTCTATCTAAGCCTCTTCCTCAGCTTTTGAAAGATTGAGTCACAAGGTGAAAGGGTTGCCCCCTTGCCAGATCCACTTTAATTAAGAATTATAGTGGCTTCTAATCCAGCAAGGTTACTTGCTATGTGAATGAAACAAACAGTATAGCATAGCTAGCAGGAGATAACTTAAGTAGATTCAGAATGTATTAGATACAGCACAGGCTAGAGGAAGGAAATTTGGGGAAAGATCTCATTTTTTAAAACTACAATACACAAAATTACCTTTCATGAGAAGTTATCCTTAGGATACAAGATATCTTAGAAGAAGTATAAAATAAAGAGACTCTTAAATACAAACACACTGGTGGTTGCCAGAGGGGGGATGGGTGACATAGATGAAGGGAGGGGGCAAAAAAAGAGATAAAAAGAAAAAAACACAATAGAAAAGCATAATCAATGAAACAAGAGTTAAGTGAGAGAAATCCCAGTTCTATTTCAAAACATAATAAAGTGCCTACATTTTCAGTATTTTCAAAAAAATTTCAGTATGCTTTAATGCACTTTATCTTACCCGTGGCAAAACAAAAACAAAAACCAGAAGATTCTTCTCTGATATATTTTCGATACAGCATAATAACAGACACTGTTTCTGAGGAAAGGGCCATACTAAAACTCAAATATTTAGATATTCAGAGGCATGCTCTAATTTTTACAGGAAGAAAGAAGAATATTTGGTAACAGTATTTTTATTGCCGAGACAGAGGAAACATGAGAGGTAGATTTGGGAGAGGAGGCAAGATGAACTATTGTGGGATGTGACACTGTAGGCTCCTTCCTCCCAAAATCTCCAGCAAAGGAAGACCAGAAAGAACAGTTTTGCAACAAGCACCAACAAGCAACCCTTCATAACACTGGCTCTATGTGCTTCTGTAAAAGCAGCTATGTGTCAAACAGTGGAGAAATGTAATCATTATTTTTAGAAATTTTTAGACATTTTCCATTTCCTAGCTGACTATCATAATTTATTTCCCACAGGGTTGTTCATCATCCATAAAAATTGTGTAGGATTTGTGAAGCAATCTTGAGTTTATACCCTCTGGGATATTTTGCTGTAGGACCAGAAGAAGCCTATAGTGATTTGATTTTATTTTTTTCATCCAACCTGGAGAAAATGATCTGTTGATGAATTGTATCAAAGGTGCTCAGAACAGAATCACACTTGCAAGAGTTTGGGGGTTTATTGTTGTTATTTTTTAATCTCTTGAAAGTTTAAAGTTCTGGAGGTCATTTGATAGTTTGGGTGCTATGCAATTAGTCTATGGTGCTCAAGAAAGACTGTCAGACACTGCAAGGGGAATGAATGGAGGGTGCTCAGGGGTTTGCCTGGAGGAACACAGCTGGAGAGTAGATCTAGCTTTTCTGTGGCACCGCACTGGACACTGTCTAAAGTTATGCACCCCCTGTCCCCCAGTATTCTGCCTGGAGAAAGCCCAAAAGGGCTATGGGACACAAGGTTACAAATCTATGGTCATTGCTGCCAAAGTTTGAGTTTGGATCCATATGCTAGGCAGAAGAAATTTCTGTAATAGTTGTGCAGGAGAAAATAAGAGGCTATCACGGACTTAATTTCCACCTGAAAAGTTAGGCTACAGTAATGTGTATTATCAATTGACCAGGTTTGTTTGGGTTTTTTGACCATGTATTCTTTTTCTTTTCTTTTTTTTTTTTTTAATTTATTTGATAGAGATCACAAGTAGGCAGAGAGGCAGGCAGAGAGAGAGGAAGGGAAGCAGGCTCCCCGCCGAGCAGAGAGCCCTATGCGAGGCTTGATCCCAGAACCCTGGGATCATGACCTGAGCCAAAGGCAGAGGCTTTAACCCACTGAACCACCCAGGCACCCCAACCATGTATTCTTAACACAGTTGACAAGTTGCTTCGTAACTGGGTGAAAATAGTGTAAAAAAATGAAAAAAAAACTATGAACAGAACAATGGCAATGGATTGAACTCTCTGAATAGTTCCTTATTTTTTCCATGCAATTTTTTTCTCAGAAAACTAAGGCTTTGTATCAAATAATATTGATTCAGGCATATTCTCCCAGTTCAAGCATGGAAAGATTTATAGAAGAGGGTGTTACCTTGTGTGCATTTACTAGATTCTTACTCCACACCTTTCTACAGAGCTTTAATACAATAGAACAGAGTAAGCTGTCCAGGTTTAAACCCTGGCTCTGGCTCTTTTTAGCTGGGGGAACTGGGATAATAATGGTTACCTCTTACTTCAGTTTTCTTATTTGTAGTGTAGGATAATAAATAATATAGGATATTTAGCTACTGCATCTGGGCATACAGTGCACTGGAAGTTGATATATACAATGTTCTCAGCTTAAAATCATCTGGCTGTATTGAATATATCTTCTTAAAATCATACAGTACCTTCTTAAAGTCATAAATATTCTAGGAGTTAAACAGTTTGACAGGGCCCAAAGACAGACTAAAATGCATAAGGCTGATTGGATGTTACATAGCTAGGGAGTGGTATTGCATGGTTAATTTCAGTATCAATTGTATGGCTACAGTAGCTAATATTATTGTGTACTTAGTGTTCTAAACACCTGATATGAATTAAATCAACAAATCCTCAAATAATCCTAGAGTTAAGGACTCTTTTTTTTTTTTTTTTTTTAAGATTTTATTCACTTGACAAAGAAGACAAGTAGGCAGATAGGCAGGCAGAGAGAGAGAGGGAAGCAGCAGAGAGACCGATGTGGGGCTCGATCCCAGGACCCTGGGATCATGACCTGAGCCAAAGGCAGAGGCTTAACCCACTGAGCCACCCAGATGCCCCAAGTTAAGTACTCTTAATATCTTTTTTTCATAGATGAAGAAATTGAAATACTAAAAGATTGGGTAACTTGCCCTTAATCATCCAGCTAGTGAGTAACAGAGCTGGGATTCCAACTCAGCAAGTTGGCACCAATCTCATAAGCACTCTGCCCTACTGGCTCTCCATAGATTTTTCCCGACACACATCAGATATATATCTGGATGTTATGCATATTGAATAATCATACTTTTAGTGGATTCAAGTTAGAGTGAGGATTAAGATTGGATCAGAAATAAAATCTTATCCTTATGTTGTGCCATGCTATGACATAATTTATCATGAGCCACCTACATTTCCTTTTCATTTTCTAGAAAACACATTTTAATAGATTTAAGAAATAAATGCCTGCCTGCATATGAAAGTTGGAAATTCCCTAGATAGATAAATATAAAGAATAAGACAGTGACCCAAATTCCTAGCAGTGAGAACAGATGTTTTAGAGAGAAGCAAAAGTATAACTGCTTCCCTGTCTTCATGAGAGGTGTAAAATTCCCAAGAGGCCCTGAATAAAGATCATTCCAATTTTGAATTAAAAACCTACAAGGAGACTTTTTAATCTCAGAAGAAAAACACTGATAGATTTGTCTTTAGACTTTGGGGATTGAAAAGAAATTGTGTAGGTCATGAGTATAAATAGGGTTTCCTCATAAATTCCAATAGGTAGTGTCTAAATAGAACAGCAAGTATGGGCTATATTTGGCTCGCTGAGAAAGAATGCAAGGCTCACTCAGTGACCTATACCTTAAATGCAGAATTAGGGAATGGCAGCACAGATGTCGTATTTTTGCCATCCCCCTTTAGTCAACTTCTTTTCTTATATCTTTCTGCTCCTCTCTGACAAACCACCCTCTTCTCGCAAAGAGAAACATGCACACACACATGAATAGGCACATGTACATACACACACACAGACACACACACACACGCGCGCACAGACAAACACACTCAGAATTTACCATCGCCAGAAGGAGATCCTTCAAATGAAATCCTGGGCTGGCCTTCAGGCCCAATCTTCTGTGTTTCACTTAATTTCTGGTATGTGGTCAGTAATGTTTAATAGCCACCTTTATCAGTCTATAAGAAGTGATACTGATATGGAGCCAAGAAGATGAAAAATGTATTTTTGGATCCTGAAGAGTTTACAGTCTACTTGTTTACTTTGAAGTCCTTTGGGGATGAATACCATCTCCTTGAGCTTACATGAAAATCATGTTAATTTTGTATAATAGCATCGAGTAATATTGAGATTAATGGGCTGATAACCAACAAGCTGGGAGATAAGAAGAAGGAAAGAGTTGGGGAAAAGCATGGGGAGGTACAGAACCCATTTTGGAAAAAGGAAGTTCAGAAGAAGAGTTGAAAAGAGTGTGAGACTACTCAGCATATCCATAGGAGAAAATCCAGGACTTGGAAAAAGGTATGCTGGGACAGACTTAATGACCAGCACTGTTTTATGCTAGGACTATTTTACATGGATATGATATATATAGTATATTATATAATTACATATTATGTATTTTGTACAGAGATACAGTCAGTACTCAAAGCCCAAAGGGTACCAACCCCTCTCCCCTGCCCGTAGAGGGAGCCAGTGTGGGAGAGGGCCAAGATCCGTTTTCTCTCATTATTTAAAAAATAATGTTTTCGAGGTAAGACTTTTGTTTCCCTTTTCTCTTCTTGATTTTTAAGAAAAAGAAAATACTCTGGTCAGTGGTTTATATCAAGAAAAACCTCCATTCACACTAAGCTCCCCAAAGAGCATAAAACAGCTTTCATTAAAGTCACCTTCTAAGGGGTACCACAAAAAAATGCAATAAAACTCCTAAATAGTCTTTGAGTCACCATTCAAAAAAGGAAAATAACAATTTGATAGTCCTTTCTATGGCTTAGTGCCATCATTGAAAATGGGAGACTGCTAATAGCAGATGCCCCTGGGTTGAAAGATAAGTGGTACAGTATCAGTGACCTCAGTACCTAATGATGCAAAACCAAGACTGAATTATTAATGCTACTTTAGTAGGACTATGTTCTGGCTCTTGGAACAGAGCTGTTCAATGGACGAGAGAGAACAGTGGCTGTGTTTTAGATAACAGAAAACTAGGTAGTTCCCTATTTATAGGTTATATTTTCCATTTCAAAGGTGTTTTTTGGTATTCACAGTTGGGGTAGAACATGATGTTAAGGTTTTAATCAGCGTTAAACACCTCTAAATGGCCTGATTTGGGTGACAGTGAGTGGAAATGAAACCAAACCAAACAAAAACACCTTGACACCAACCAACAGAACATTCTGACCTTGTCCAATTGGCCTAGTAATAGAATAATAGAAATTCTTAAAAAAGGAGGACCAGTTATTGCTGTAGTTGGTGTTGTTTATTCTAAGTTCTGTTTATAGGATACAAAATGCAAGAAAGATTGGACCATTATCCATCTGATTTGATCAGGGTAGGCAGCCAAACCAGCTAATTCAGCAGGGAGATAGAGTCCTGACTAGCTAGACTGATCAAATCAAGAGAGTAACTGCCAGATCTCCCCTTTCCTTTAGACAAGTAGATGCTGCCTTGGGGAATGGCTCAGATTCAAAGGCTCTGACTGTTTGAAGTCCCCCCAAAGTCTGTTAATTGGAGCTCTTTAGATGGTTTGGTTAAATTGCATAGCTTAGGTTAGTTGGCTAATCAGTTCTCTGACACCATAAATTCAGCCATCTTAAAATGGTGGGAGGAAAAAGCTTCCATAGTAAAAATAAAAATAATTATAATGGTCTGACTTTGCTACTAAAAAACAAGTGACGCAAACTTGCATTTGGGATGGTCAGCCATTCTTTCATTTGGCAAAATAGCCAGAAAATGTAGATGAAGTTTTTAGTTCGGAACAGTGTTTCCTATAAGCATAGGGTCACATGGTAACTCCTTTAGTCAGCACCAAGGTTTACTAATGTCAACAGTCAGCAGAAGAGTAAACAATAATTTTTGTGTTATTTTAAATTTATCCCTGAACAGTTAGTCTGGCAAATTTTTCAAGGACATACATAATTTTTTCTAAGAATTTATCTCCTTTATAAAATAAGTAGAAGTTTGAGTATGCAGACAGTACTGGATCGAGTTCAGCAAAGTCAAAGGGAAAAGGTATTCAGGTTTAAAGAAACTAATGAATTCAACACATGTAGCTGGAGGTCTGTACGTCTTAGTTTATTATCAAGAATGGTGCATTCAGCCCAGTTATATTACCACCACTGAGTTATATTATCACCACCAAAACACACAAGATAATAGCTCTTTGACTAAACTCTGGAAATTTTCATGCCCACAAGATTTTTGCAACAAATGAATGGGCAACTTTGACATAATTCTTCCAGGGCAATTGCCAATGATGAATAGTATCCCTAAAGGTTTGTTAACCAAACTCTTTGATATTCCTTCTCTAAAGGCTAGAGGTCAGAACAATCAGCTCTTGTAAAACAGCAAAGTCAAACAACTATGAGTCCCATTCATTTCAGCCCAGTTCACTATCATCCAAGGAATGTGGGACAAAATCAACTTCATCTAGAATCTTGGAATATTTAGAAAAAAAAAAGGAAAAACTTTAGAGAAGGGTCATTTACCGGAAGTGAGTAAATTAACTGTTCATTTCACCAAAATGTTTATCGAGCATCTCTTAAAACCCAGTGTTGATTGTAAGCATATGAGGAATGCAAACAAAAGTATAACTTATCGTAATTATCTAAATAGTACTTGTGAAAAACAGCATTACTGGAGCCATTTTAAAATAGAGTTGGAGAGGTCACCATAAAGAAACTGCCTTACCCACCTGTGGAATTGTCTTCTGGACTCAAGAGACTCCATTTTGAGAAAATCTCCGCTTTCCTTTCTAAAACAAATGGCTAATGAACTCTCAAACTGAGCAAAAAACACACTTGGAATGGGCCAGAAGCAGCAATTGCTTTATAAGCAGTTTTCCATAAATTCAATAGGACAACAGGAATCCTGACCTGGTAGTTGTGGACTTTCTGGAGGCAGAATAGTTAAGTAAAGCAGACCAGAATAGTTTTATTATCACCAATACAATAGTTGTTCAGTGTGTATCCAGAAGTGGCGAAGCCTGTTAGTGACAATTGACTATTTGATTCTCTCTTATCCAAGGTATGTAATTGTCACCCCTCCACTCTGACTTTCTAGTTTCTCATAAAAAGCCCTTGCTTTCACCCTGGATGCAGAACACTTGCCTGGTTCCTGCTGGATTCTGTGCATACAATTCTTTGATCCCAAATAAATACTCATTTACTTTCAGGCTGACATACTTAACAGTTAAACATTTTCATCTATTTAATGTAACAGGGAAAGTAAATGACTTGAACAAGGTTGCCCAACTAGTTGGTGAGAAATGAAGCCTGACTTCAAGGAACCTCACAAAGAATTAACTAGCAATGCAACTAGTAAAAATATGCCATCAGGAAATGTGCCATTATCAATGATTGGCATGAAGTTGACAGTGTAAGATTTCAGAGGCAAGAAAGATCAAGAAATCTTCTGTGGAAACGGTTGGATTTGAGGACAAGCACCTGGGCTGACTGGGAATTGGATAAGCAGAAAGTGGTAAGGGAATATTCTACTTAAGGGAAATACTGTGAGCATTCTGACTGGTTAAGCATTTACGATGTTGGAGAAGGATTTGCAAAAGTAATTTGGAAACAGACTATAAAAGGAATAATGGGTTAAAGCATTTGTGCTTCAACTTCTAGCTGATGGGTAGGTATTAAAAGTTTTGCACAGGAAATGGACATGGAAATAGAGTCTGGAGGAAGGTTAATTTGGCAATAGTCTACAATATGTGTTAAAAAGAAAGAGATTAAAGGCAGAGGAGTCTGTTAGGAGACCACTGGGATATTGTCTTAGTCTGTTTGGGCTGCTCTAGGAAAATATCAGAGTCTGAATAGCATGGTGGTATTTCTTTCTCAAAGTTGTGGAAGTTGGGAAGCCCAAGCACCGGCAGATTCAGTGTCTGGTGAGAACCCTTTTCCTGGTTTATGGAAGTCTTTTCACTGTAAGCTCACAGGGAAAGGGGCAAGGGAGTTCTCTGGAATCTCTTTTATATATACATTAATCCCATTTTCAGGTTAACCTAAGTGGGGGAGGCCACATGATTTAATCACCCGCCAGATGACCCACTTCCAAATACCATCATATTTGAAATGAGATCTCAATGTGTGAATTTTGAGGGGGCACAAACATTCAGTCTATATCATTCTGCCCCTGGCCTCCAAATTTTATGTACATCTCACAGGTCATCAACTCAAAAGTCTATACAAAATCTTATCACTGAAATCAGATTGTTGAATTCAAGGCAGAATTCATTTTGAGATAAATTCCTCTCTAGGTATGAATCTGTGAAATCATACATTTTATATGCTTCCAAAACACAGTGGTGGGACAGCCATGGCATAGATATCCCTCAAAAGGGAGAAGTAGAAAAGGAATGGTGGGTCCCACTAAGCAAGTCCAAACCCAATAGGGCAATTTCCATTAGATCTTAAGTTTCAAGAATAAGACTAACTCCACACTCAGCCCTCTAGGTCCAGTAGAATGGGAGTTCTGCTTTTCAGAACCCCTAGGGTGACAACCTTGCCCTTAAAGTTTTCCCAAGCAGCCTTGTTCTGGTGACTTCAAATGGCCCTCTAACAGTTCTTTGTCTGAACCCACAGTTCTCTGGGTTTGGAGTCCTGAGCCAATGGCTCTGCCAAGAGGTTTCATCCTCTGAAACCTTAGTAGAGACAGCCAGAGCTCTACTATGTACAACCTATGTTCCATCTGGGTTCACCAGAGGCACAACTGGGGTGCCCACGGAACATGGCAATGGAGTGTAAGCAACAGGAGTCAGCAATGCAAGGTACCACTGGGCAGGACGCTCCAAGATCCTGACAGGCACTGGCGGCCCCATGTACTCTGGACCTGTGATGTAAGGGCAACTCTGATGATCCTTTGGGATCATTCATCCACTGTCTTGGACAATAGCTCCTGGTGTCTGTCAGGATAGCTGAGTAATCTCCCTATCAAATGGTCATATACCCACACTCTTAGTGTTCTCTCTCAAACAATGTCTCTCAAACATATGCCTATGCTGAGAATTTTCAAAATATTTAAGTTCTGCTTTTCTTTTGATTAACAATTTCATTCTTACATTTTACTATAAGCATCAGGAGAAACCAAGCTGCTTCTTCAACATTCTGCTTAGAAATTTCTCCAGCCAAATATTCAATTTTATCATTCACAAGTTCTATCTTCCACAAAACACTAGGACACAGACATAGTTTAGTCAAGTTTTTACCATTTTATATCAAGGATCTCCTTTCCTCCAGTTTCCAATTATAAGTTCATCATTTCCATCTAAGACCTCATCAGAATGGCCTTTACCATTCACCTTGCTACCAACATTCTGTTCACGATTACTTAGGTTGTCTAAAGAGATTATGGTCTCTTGATAGCTACCCTCTTTTCCTTCTGAGCTCCCACCAGAATTGCCCTTAACGGTCCCTTTATAATGATGTGGGATTTTACTTGAAGGTGCCGCCAAATTCTTACACATTCTACTAACTATTCCGTTCTAAAGCTGCTTTCACATTTTTTTTATTTGTTGCAATAGTACCTCACTCTCAATACCAATTTCTGTCTTCATCGATTTGGCCACTATAACAAAATACCACAGACTGGGTAGCAATAGAAAGTCATTTTTCAGCTCTGGAGGCTGAGAAGTCCAAGACCAAGGTACCAGTAGGTTGAGTGTCTGGTGAGAACCTGCCTCCTGGTTCATAGATGGTTGTCTTTTTGCTATAATATAACCTCCCATGGCAAAAAGAGTAAGGGAGTTTTCTGCAGTCTCTCTTATAAAGTAAAGCCTCTGTGACCTCATCACCTTCCAAATACCAACACTGTGGGTAATTGTTTTGCCAGGAAAAAACTAATAGAAGGAAATAAAGGAGGAAGACATGGGACCACAGGGAATGTTGCCTGACAGAGCTGTTGGATGATGGAGTCCAATTCCCAAGGAAAGCTATGAGAAACTTCATTAGTCAGGACAGGTGAGTTTTAGCAAAGCAATAGAGTATCTGCTGTGAGAGCAGTTTGCACCTGCATGAAAAGGACAGGATGGTCAATAGATCCTTTTCACTGCTAATATATTTGACTTCCCATTAATTCAAAAATCAAGGGGCACCGGGGTGGCTCAGTCTGTTAAGCATCTGCCTTCAGCTCAGTCATGATCCCAGGGTCCTGGGATGGAGCCCCAGATCGAGCCCCACTTCAGGTTCCCAGCTCAGCGAGGAGTCTGCTTCTCCCTCTCCTACTCACTTGTTTTCTCTCTCTCTCTCCCTCTCTCTCTCCATATTGCTAGCTCTCTTTCAAATAAATAAATAAAATCATTTTAAAAAATCAAAATAACGCGTGCTTTGGTGGCAGCATTTTTCATATCTTCCATAGGTAGAGTGTTGTCAGACATATACATATTCCCCTTTTCCCAATCCCCATAAATGCTGTTTCAATTTTTATCACCCTCTTAAAGCCTCAAGCACCCCTTCTATTATCTTCTTATCTCTTAAGTTGACCTTGCTATCTGTTTCAGGAAAAATAATTATCTCTCCTACCTCTGTCCCCTCTGTCCGTTGTTCTCTCACACACACACATTTTTCGTTTCTTTCTCATGAAGCATAAAGGAGGAAAACTTTTCCCTTCTTCCTTTCTAGGTTCTTTGGTATAATAAGCAAGCCAACATAAGACAAACTAAGTATGAAACAAATTAGTTTCATATGTATGGAAGCTCATAAAAATACAATACTCAAAAGAAATGACCAAAGCAGGTAGCTTTTATGCCTTTTGGGCAAAGAAACAACAAATCTATGAGGAATTGACAAGACAAAGAAGTCTGGGCTTGGGACAGTAAATTAGTATGGAAGTAACAGTGTGTGCTTAGACAGCATTCTCAGTCCTGAATTCCCTATCTTTTGATAGGAATGTCTCTTCACCACCTGGTACAGGAGGGTGCGAGGGTGCTATTTTTACAAAGGAGTTTTATTGGCTGCTTTGGTCAGGACAGAGGAGGGTCCAAAATAGTCACTATGCCAAATAATTCTAAATAATATGCCACAATAGCATATTTTGGGGTGACCTGCCCTGAACCCCATAAGTAGATCCTACTGGTTATTTACTCAATCACCAGCCTCTACCTTTTCCATTCTTATAGAACCCACATTTTTTTCATGTATTGGGCAGGCTTATGTCTAAGGAGGAGTGCACATTCTACAACCTCAGTAAGTAAATCATAATTACAATATGCCATGGTCATTAAAATTCTTCTTGGCAAGGATAGGTTTAGTATTGGGCATGCATCAAAATTTTCACCAAAAGACATTAATATAAGTCTGTTAGAAAGCTTCTCGTAATGTTTTTCTCACTCTTCAAAGAAGTACAGCTCTCACTCACATTAAACTTTTTGTATTGTGGTCACCAAAATCTAGCAGATAAAACCATTGAACTTTTTTCATTTCTTATCCAAATTCACATCTTTATGACTGAGCCTCTCCTTTCCACTTCCCCCACTTTGAATATTGTTATTTATTATCTTGTTTTATCCTGGTTCTGACTCAGAATCTTTCATGATGCTCTCCTCCTGCATATATATTTGCCAGATTCCATTTTTTCTCACCATTCCCTTTTTTACATGAATTTTTAAGGGGATCATCTATACTTCCCTGGCTTCAACAGTGATGACATTATCACCCATTCTTTGAGTTTTGGATCCATATTTCCTGCTTTTTTACTAGACATTTCGATGTGCAGTTCATGGAAGTAACCCATTCAGTCTGTCTAAAGTAAGTATATTCTCTCTGTCCAAATTTGATCTTCTTATTGATATTCCTAGGATAATTTCACAACATTAACAAACCAGAAACTCTGGATTTGTTTTAGATCTTCCCTGTCTCTCAAATCACCACTTCTAATCAGTTAACTAACTCCATGAACCCTAGCCCCAACTGTTTATTTTCTCTCTATTGTTTTATTCATACTACTCTACTTCAGTTGAGACTTATTTTCAAGATTAAAAAGTGTGCCCTATGCCTGGCTGGCTTAGTCTGTAGAATATGCCAATCTGATCTCAGGGATGTGAGTTTGAGCCCCATGTTGGGTGTAGAGATTACTTAAAAATAAAATCTTAAAAAAAAAAAAAGACCCTAAAGTGATAGAGTCAAATGATGATATTTTTGAGACACAATCCCATGGGAGGTCTAACAGAATCATACAGCACAGACATTATCATGGTCATGATAATCTCATCATGGTAAAATTCTGAATGACTACCCTTTACCCTAAGATCCAGAAAACTTCAATGTGGTGAAGTAGAATCTTATTTGATAGCCATTTCTTCACACAGCATTCTGGAATGATCATAGTCAGAATTTTCACTATTTCATTCCTCCATTAATCAAGATCAGGAGGCATATGTTAACCAGCAGCTGTTTTCTGTGAATAAAGCAATAAAGCACTTTTATTCATACAACAGCACCCTCCCTTCCTGCTGGTGTACCTTTTCTACATCACAGGCTATAAAATAATCTTTTACAAAATAAAACTATATTCTCTTGTGTAAACAGAAGAAAAGATTGTTGAGCACATTTTCCTCCTATATGTCATGTGCCAAGAAATAATTCCTATTCTGAATATCAGTGGCATCCTCCCACAATAAATTTCACAGGCCTGGAAGAGTAACCCATTTTATACAGAATGTTCAGGCAACACTTAAAGCTCACACAGTGAGAAGGGGAAAAGAATTCTAAGTAGAATGAAGATGAAGAATAAAAATCCTGAAATAAGGGTGATTTTGTTCAAAACACAGGAAGAGGTTCAGTTGTGACCACATAGTATATCTTGGAGAGAAGATTAGAATAAGTTTGAGGAGGAAGACAGGCTGTCTCCACGAGGGTATTTTGCCAAAAGTAAAAATGTAGTATTTCAATGTGAGGGTATAGCACTCGTGCAGTATTGTTCAATTTGCATTTTAAAGGATTGTTCTAGCTGCTTTGAATTAGGAAATAATAGCTTAGAAAACAGATTATGAGTGTTCAGCTTAATATCAAAGCAGTAGAGGTGGTAAGAAGTGATTGGATTTAGTATATATTTTCTAAGTTAGGAATACATTTGACAAATTGTGTAGAGTTTAGGTAGGGAAGGAGCTAAATATGGAATATTTCCTAGTTTTTCATCTCACATCTCCAACAGAACTTGAATCTCCCATATAAACATCAGTGTTAAACACTAACTCTTTACCTTCTTTTCTAAACTAACTCTCCTTCATTTTCATTCTTAAGAATTAGCTTCTCTGTGGATCCATTAATTCATGCCAAATGGTTAAAATCTGTCCATGATAGGTCTATTATCCCTGCTATGTCTGTTGCCATTAACTCCCAAATCTAATCTGTTACCAAGGCTTGTTAATCCAACTTCCAAAACATCTTGAATCTGTCTGTTCCTCATTATTTCTACTAAAAGCATCCTAGTCTAAACCACAACTCTCTCCTGAAAATATACAAAAATAATTTTCCTACATCCACTCATCTACATATATTCATCCATTGCACCCAGAATGATCTTGTTTAAAAATAAAACTAATGTAAAACATCTTTTAAAACCCCTCAATGATATCCATTTGTCCTTGGTATGAGGTCCAAAATCTTTTAAGTACTGTATAATATCCTGTAGGATCTAATGCCTCTCTCTTCTGCCCTACCTCATACAACTCTTTCCAGTTCCATAGTTTCAGTCATACAGGCCATAATTCAGTGGCTCAAAACCCCATATTCCTCCCAGCTTCAGGGTATTTGCACATACTGTTCCATCTGCCTGCCCTAACACTTCACTACTCACATTCTCCCTTAAGGTCCTAGGATAAATGTGATTTCTGCAGGGAAGAAACTGTTCTCATGTTTTGATAGCACTCTGTATTCTTATTACACTACTTAAAATAGTCATTACCTTTGTGGATACCAGTGTGTCTCCCAATACATTGTAAGTCCTATGGAGAAGGGAAATTTATCTAATTTGTTTCTCTATTCAGTCATTCCCTCCTCCTTCTCTAATAACTGTTTCTATCGCATGTATGACAATACTTTTAAGTAAAATGAAAGTCATTGAATATTCTTAACAAGGCAATAATATGATCCAATGAGTATAACAGAAGCACAATTCTCAAGTAAGCTAGAGGAAATATGGTAATAAGGAAACTGGAGATAATTAAGGAACTAGAGAAGAAGTGGAAAATGGATACAGAAGAAGTAAAAGAAAGGTATAGGTAGCAGTGGAAGTGATGGTTATTCAAGAATTTTCATGATAAAAAAAAAAAAAAAGAATTTTCATGATAATCTTATTTTCCCACCAAAATCTGTCCATGAACGGAAGTGGAGAAATGAGGAAGTAGCTCAAAAGGGTGTGGTATCAAGGAAAGTTATAAAGATGAAATATATTAGATCATATTTTTATATTTATATAATCCTCAGGGAAGGAAATTTTGATGAAGTAGGAGTCAAAGAGGATAACTTAAAAAGCAAGTGTCATAAGCAGGTGAGACCAGATGGGACGCAGAGTACAAGCAGAGGAATCTTCAACAAAGTGGGCGGGAAAATTTCTCTGTAATTGATTGGAGGGAAGGAGAAGGTAATTGCAAATGAAAGCTAAATCTGGTCCTAGACAAATGGAGACATTTGCATTTCATGGCTTCTGTTTTTTTCAATTAAATATAATGTGAAGTCATCAAGTGAGAATGAGAAGGCATAGGTTATGGGAGCTTGAAGGAGAAAAGATATGAAATATTTTTAAGAGTAGGACAATAAATTTATTATAAAAATGTATTGGAATTCCAGGCAGCACTGAGTGACTCTTCGAGGATTATGGACAAGAATTTAGACTGACATTTATCAGATGATTTTTGTTTTCCCAGAAAGACTTTGGTGATCAGCTATAAGTATAGAGGATAAGGTAGGTTAAGTACATTTGGGGCTATAGGTTAGAAGATAAATGTAATAGGGAGGCAAGATGACAGAGTTGAGGGTATTATCCAAGGGAAGTCTTTATAATAATAGTAGTAGAAAGGAAATGAAAGCAGAACAATGTCAATAGGGTCATCAGATTGGAAGCTTGAATGAGATCAAAGATTTGTTGCAGGAAGAGAACTTGAACATGTGAGCTGGAAGGCTCTGAGGTGGTAGTGCCCATCTTGAATTCGGTAGTTCCCATCTTCATTCAGAAATGTAGAGGTGGGTCACTCTTTCAAGATAACAAGATACAAACTATGACAAAGGAGTATGCAGTGAATGAAAAGTAGATGAAATTGTGCAGAGGGAAGGATGTTAAAAAGATCATCCACTTCCATGTTGAAATTATGAGGCTGATGGCAAGAGTTGAAGATAAGAGAATGACTGAGTCAGGGTCAAAAGTTTCAAGTGAATGAGGAAATATCCTGAGTATGACAGCACAAGAAGAAAAAGGGGACATGAATAGAGCCATATGGCATATACATCAAAGAAGCATGTTTGTTTTGTTTTATCCTGTTTTGCTAGAAAGAGAGTCTGAAATTAAAAAGCATCAACAAGTAAATAAAACAGACCTGGGTTCTGCCTTTGTGGAGCTTACAGATAAGCAAGGGAGAAAGCCCTGAGTCAAATAAATAAATAAATAAATATCGTTACCAACTCTGACAGATGCTGTGACAAACAATGCAGGTCATTGTGAGACCATGAAACACAGTGGCCCAATTGATCTGTAGCGTAAGAGTAAGCCTAGAGGAAAGAATCTTTAAGCAGAGACCAGAAGGATGAGTAGGAACTGATGAGACAGAGGATGGTTGAGAGGAAAGATGACAAGGAGATTTTTAGGGTAGGTATGAGAGGAAAACAAAGATCAGAAAAATAAAGGGAAATTCAAGAGAGTCCAAAGTGACAGACAGAACCAAGGTGGGAGCTGAACTAGCAAGAGAAAACAAGTGGGTATGGGGGATAGGGGGGTTGTCAAGTTTAAAGAGAGAGCATATGGAGAGTAAGCAAATGAGAGAGCTACTGGAGAGGTCACAGAGAGTGGAAAGTCTCCTTCAGAAGTATGGCAGTGAAAGATCTTCACAAAATCAAGATGTGTCCATACAAGTGGGCTGTGTGAATGAAGCCATCAGATGAATGGAGGTTTACTAATGGTTTGGCTAAACTTTTAGAAATAATATCATAATCCAAATGCCAGAGTACCTAATAAATTTGGATTAGTGTAAAATTACAGCAAAAAGAAGACACTAAAAAGAGGTATTTTTATAAAAGCATGAAGGGATGTGATCTGGATTAATTGTATAAACTGAATAAACTCTTTGAATGTGGTTTCACCACATATAAAATGAGAATAATAACCCCAATCCTGAATAGCCATTATGAGGATAGCTAGAATGTGAAACTCATAGCAGAATAGCCAGCATATTGTAGAAAACAAAAGACAGTTATATAATTTGTCAAATTAATATTAATTATTGGCAAGAGTTTCCAGATATATGATTGTTGGTAAAAGACTTCTATCTTAATCAGCAGTCTCATAAATACCACATCACTACATTTATGTGCATGCAAAGAAAGAGAGCAGCATTAGGAAGATGTGTAGCATCAATTACTTAATAAGTTTCAAAGGCATGGTTAGTTACAGAAGCAGAGCTGACACTACAATGGGGGTGAGAGGAGGAAGTCTCTCAATGCCTTCTTTGACAGGGTCCCTTTGATGGGTACAGTCCTTGGAGGCTCATCAACCAGTAAGTATTGTAATTTCCCAGCCAAAGACACTAAAGCATGAAGGGACTTTGCACCATGTCACAGAAGAACTCAATAGCAAGGTCAAGAACAGAGACCCAGGGTGGGTGACTCCCACTTTTTGGCTATGTCTGCTGGACCATACTGTCAGTCTTAGAATCCGTTAATCCTTAGATATAGGGTCTCTGTTTATCCTTATCTACATAATTCGAATAGGCATTCCTGGGTCCAGAGAACTAATAACATTGCATACCATGATGTTCTTTCTTATAAAACCCACCATGTTTTCCACTGAACAAAGGGTTGGCTAGACCACAGCTTAAGAGACAGCACTTCAGAGGGATTACTGATGTGCCAAGTCTTCACATATTCCTCAGTCCTGTCTTTCCCTACTATGGCTCATGGAGCCCCATAGTCATTTCTGGGTGAACTAAGCATGGTCACAATCCCTTACCCCTTACCTGGACTCCTAAAAGCCTAAACTGGATGGGGTAGCCATAATTCACAGGGTCACTGTGAGAGGGGACAGCTAGCTTGCAAGGTAGCACTTTGCCTTTTCTGTAGAAGCTCACTTAAGGCTGAGAGTAGTGGCGCTCCAAAGGCAGTACGCACTCCTCCTGTCTGTAATATCCTTAGCTATTATCACAATGAGTATAGCACTTTAGGGGGTAACCCACTGATACAGTGGAGCTTGACTCTAAAATGTACAGTAATGAACTGCAGCAGCCGTAGTGCTCTAAATCAAAGATTCCTAGCGCCAGCGAGGGAATGGGAAGGGTAGTACATCCTCTCTGTAAGTAGATTCTTTGCCAGACAGTCTGCCTGCTACCTTGAAAGTAAAATCCGATTATACCTGTGAAACCCCACAGTGAGGGGCAGACTCAGACAACCATCACAAAGCAACTTGGGCAAATTCCTGGGATGCTAGGCCACTAGGCAGGGCTTTCAAGGGACAACAATTATCCCATCTACTGAAGCTCTTAAAAAGTGCTTAAAAAGAAAGTGCAGGTCATGGCATAAGCCCTTGGCAGGCACGGTTGCTCTATTGGGCAATCCCTAAGGGCCAATCAGAGTGACAAAGCCACACCCCTTGCAGAAATCTGTCCCCTCTTTTATCCAGATAAAGAAATACATAGACTGGATGCCAAAAGCAGTTTTGGACACATAAGCAGAAAAATTTAGCAAATTGTTATGGTTTCTACTAAGTTTATAAGAAAATCCCTATGCAGTAATGAATGGCGAGCTTTGGATCCAATAGAAAGTAGAGAAAGTAAAATCTATTATACACACTCTGGGAGTCCTGACTATATTAATGCAAATTCATTTTAGAGGTTGCTAAATTATTTACGTAGTTGTGGAACTTGCAAACTTCCCTATCCTCCCAAAAGCATTTCTTCATTAGGATTCCCTGAAAATCAGAGGGGGTAGCAAGTGAAGAGAATTCGATGAGAGCTCCAGTCTATTACCTGGCTACTAATTATTCAGCCATAAATTAACAAAAAACAAACACATGTCCTGATGAGTTGACACCAAAAACCCAAAACCCAACACCAAAAACCCTCATCCTACCTCTTGTGTGTTTGCTTTGAAATGTTCAGGAGTTCTGAGCATTAACGGTAAGGAGGCCAGGCATCCAGGACTGAGCTGGAGACATCAGACCCCTCCCTGTCTTGAGAACAGAAGAGAGAACAGAAAACTTGTCCAAGCAGGACTTTTCCCTGCAGAGCAAAGGCCATGAAATTGCTATTCCACAGACACATGTTTGTGAGATCTGAGCTCCTCTGACCTCAGCGTGAGGGTCAAGAGTTAGAGGAACTATCTATTCTTCTCTTCCTTCACCAGACTCCCCTCACAAGATTATTTTTCTCTCCTCCTCTCCCTCTTTCTCATCAGTAAGGCTGATATGTTAATAACCTGTCAACATGTCGCCATTAACATTTAGAATAAAAAGCAAATCATTATGAAGCTTTACCCTGTTCCTAAAATTTCCAAAAATTTACAAAGAAAAAATAAACACTTAGGCCTAAATGGTTCAGGTTATAAAGCAATTGTCCACTTCTCAATGAACTGCTGATCCACAGATGTTCTCTCCTTCTTCTCCAATGCCTTCCCTGATCCAGACAGGTTTTTCCAAATTTCTAGTGATTAAACATTTCCAGTTATGTTGTCTAGTCATGACATGGGTTACCTAGATTTCATGAGAAAGCATCGACCCAGTCATATTTCTGGACTAGTTCCTGATTCAAATCTCTCCCTAGCATTTACAATATCCTTTGCACCAAATTCTCTTGGAGCAAGTAATCTTCCTGAATAATAGCCAGGATCTTGTTAATTCTTTGAGTCATCTTCCAGGATATTTTGTTATTTAAATTATATCACAGTATAGTTTTGCTTAGGTATGTGAGTTTGTTTGGAGAGGTATCAAAGAGTTAACCTCATCTTCCATCCCTTGTTTTATAAAGTTCAGGTGACATGGTCCTACCAAGCTCAGACTTTGAAATTTCTTATGTTTTGCATTCATTGCGGTTGACTACAATGTAACAATGCCTTTTTTTTTTTTTTTTTGGATTACAGTAAAATAACTTTGGAAAGTTTATATTCTGTTCTTTCATTTGTATTGAAATTGAGTACTTCTCAAGATGACTAAAATGAAAAAGGTTAATTTTCTTCATGGGCAATGGACCGAAAAACAGCATTCTTATAAACTATTATCTTGGATATAGACTACCAGGAGTTTTAGAAAAAAGCAGTCTTTACTGCTGAAAAAGTGGGTCATCATTCTTTCTCTTCTTTCAAACAGAGCACACACAACCCTGGAAATGTGACTTGGTAGTGTACCATTATCAGAGATATGGGCCTGCCCTCTGTGAGCTTATGTCGGGTCAAAGAAATGGGTACACAAATGACAAAGCACAAAATCCAAAATTTCATTATCATTCTGTGAATTCCGTGATACAGCTTAGAGATCAGTGGCTTAGCCAAATGCAAAACCCAGGTGTCCTCGAGTCCAGTTAATATTGTCAGGTATTAAGTAAAGCTCAAACAAAAATGAAGGCCTTAATATTTGTAAAAAATTAAATTATAAATTTTTGAATAGGTACTCCATTCATGTGATTAAAAAATTAATGTAACAAGATATGAATCCGGAGTTCTGATTCCCATTCACTCCTTTCCCCTGCCTATTCCCTATTGGTGAATACTTCAGATAGTTCCTCAAATATCTTTCTAGTATTTTCTTACACAAAAACGAGAAAATTTGAATCTTTTACCTTTTCTTACACACAAAAAAATGCCTTATTGTGACAATTTTTTTGCACTTTATGCATTTTCCACTGATAATATATCCTGGAGAAGTTTCATACCAGGATATAGAGAAATGTTTCATTCTTTTTATAGCAACAGATCATTTCATTGGTGCTTCATTCATTGTGTGGACAGACAATTCTAACTCTTGTTAGTTAAGGCCTTTCCAGCAAAGACACTTCTTTCTAGGTATACAAACTAAAAGGGTGATTGCGAAAAACTGATATTTAAGGCACAGGAAACTTTTCCTTTTAACTGGGCTCTTTCAAAGGTCAGCTTCAGCAAGGTAATCTAGACATCTCACCAAGGGGGCAGATGCCAGGCCCTTTGGCTGTGTTTATAAGAAGACTACATTTTCTCTGATCTGGCTTAGTCTTGGTGTGTTTCGTACACATACACACAGACACGATGCATGCACTTTCCCAAGACCTGAACTTACACACATTAAGGGAACAGGGTGATGGGTGACTGGTTATGTAGGTAGTGACAGTCCCTAGGTAGAATCAAGGATACCGCAGTTCTTTATTTCTCCCCAAAGCAGCTGCGTGTTGAAGTTATCAGACCATATCAGGCTTAAGGGACATTAAATGTCAGGAGAGCAGAACTGCTATAGAAAGCTGACGGGAGCTGCGGGAACCTTTAGTATCAAATGTTCTCCTGTATAATAATAGGCAGCAGCATCAATCTCAGAAATGCTGCTACAAATGTCAAAGAAAACCTTCCCCGTATATAGATTAAAGTTGCAGATAAAAACAGAGGACCAAATCAAAGCCCTAGTGTTCTCTTTTTGAAACCACCCTGCCAAAAATGCAATTTCTGAGTTATCAAAAAATAGAATCTCTCAAACAGCATTCATAAAGTTTCACATTTTGGTGTTATCACAGAGGCTTATATTGAGAAAATGCTATTTCTTCCTTCCCTCCCCCTTCAAGGTTGAAGCAGCATCCCATCTTCTAACAAGGAATGTTTACTTCAGAACAGCAAGCTGGGAGGCAAACAGCCCTGTGTTCTCCAGGGCCAGAGAGCCACGTGCCAAAGCGCATTGGCTATTGCCTAGGAAACCCCCTTCATGGCAATAGGATCTGGGAAATAAACTTTTTAAAGTGACCTTGTGAAGCCAACATCAATGACCCCTGAATAAAATTTCATCTGGTGGAGCAATTTAGACACCATAAATACAATGGAGTGCCGATTGAGAAATCTGGGTGTAAAAATATAAACAGAGTTTGGATTTATAAGGCCTCTTTTGGATGTGACAATTCAGACAGTAAGCATTACGAGTCTGATCTATCAAGTAGAGAGTCAGGTTGGGAGAACGACGTTTGTTTCGAGAAGGGAGAGGGATTGTGACAAATAGAAACTTTCCTCAGCCTTGGTGAAGGTACACAGATGCATGTACACACACACGCACACCCAAGAACAAACACCTTCACACACCTACGTGCAAATGCCTAATTGAAGCTGCTGCTGCTCTGGGATAGCTCCTGAGGTTAATCTCGCAATTCACCACAGATCCCAGAGCAGGGAACGTCTCAGAAACAAAATCATGACCATATTCCTCTGACCTATTTCTATATTTAAAATGACCCTAATGTGTTGCCCTAACAAAGAGTGTTCAGCATAATATTTTTCCTGATGTTCCCCTCAAGAATGTCTTGCTCATTGACTTCCCTATACAACCCTAGTTATGAAAAGGGCTCCATACATCTTTCTTTGAAAGGCAAGAGATTTACACCGTCTTTTTTTTTTTTTTTTTTTTTTTTTAAATTTTTGACAGACAGAGATCACAAGGAAGCAGAGAGGCAGGCACAGAGAAAGAAGGAAGCAGTCTCCCTGCTGAGCAGAGAGCCTGATGCAGGGCTCGATCCTAGGACCCTGGGATCATCACCTGAGCTGAAGGCAGAGGCTTTAACCCACTGAGCCACCCAGGCACCCCGATTTACACCATCTCAAGATAAAACAAGATCACCTATATATCTTTTAATAATCTGTGTTTATTGTAGAAATAATTATATGAGATCTTAAAAAACAGCAAAGCATTTTTGTTTAGAAATTTGCATTTGATTTTCTTGTCTCTCTGAGCGAGGCTACTGTTTTCCCAAGCACCTCTGGGAACTTAGATTTCAAGTGACTCAGTGTCCCCCTCTGAAAAAAGCATACGGAGGAAAGTTTTTCAAAGACAATGTTTCTTGATGGTATCATGGAGATCTAAGTGGCTTCAAAGGTTTGCTATTAATCTCTGATAAATAAATGGTCAATAAGTGATACTACTTGTGAATTATGCCTTTGCTATAGACTACACCGCAAGACGCCTGCAATTTGGAGGATTGTTATGGCTGTTAGAGTGACGATGCTATTAGGGTCATTTTTTTTTTTTTTTCAGATATCAAGTCTTAGAACAAAATATTCTTACTAGTTTTTTCCCTAAATGTTAGGTTATTAAAGTTATTAATACTTGACCTACTGTATTAAGAGGAAAGACAATCTTAAGATATATTTAGCAGATATAATGCTGGGGGAGGGGGGATGGTTCCTTTCAAAAATCAATAGCTTTGAAACAGTACCATACTGGATTTACTGCCTTTTCCTCCTGGTCTAGCCTATGTCACTTTGCAGTTCAGCTCTCTACATCTACTATCACTCTGAATATCAAGTAGTTTTGTTATTTTAGCCTCTAAAATTCATTTCCACATTTCCATTGTAAAGGTTTCCAAGTGTGCCAAACTTACATCAGCTAATAGTTCAAAACAAAAACTTGGAAAAGAGAGGTTAGGGCTATCGCTTCCTCTTAGTTATCCTTCCAAATTTTCCTCCTGTAGATAAGAGAAAAAAGATCAAGGACACTGGCATATCTCCTTTAATCAGAGAGCAAACCATTTGTTTTATTCCTCTTCTAGTCCCAGCAGAGTATTACATATGATGATCCATTTCCAGAACCCTTAATCAATTCCATGGATATGGAATGTAAGCTCACTAGAGTGGAATGTAAGCTCCATAAGGGCCAACAAATTCAGGTGGATTGCAATTTTCCCCCAATGATAAGTATTATAAACAATTAGAGTAATGCCTGGTACATACAGATACTCAGTATTACCTAAATAACTTCTTCCCTTATAAATGTCAGTAAATTTTTTTCACTTAAGCTAGATTTTTAAAACATAATATCAAATATTTTATGCATTCATTTCTGAATACATAAATATGTACTGATACATAGAGTCTGATGTGGAGCAGGTGAAGGGGAACAGAATTTTTCACCCCAAAAATCGGTCTTTTGGGCATAAGGATTATTTTATTTTATTTAAGAAACAGCAGACACAGGAGAAGCTTTGAAAACCAAGTAGAAGTTACCCTTTTGTAAGAGACCTTTGGGTTTATAAGGGAAATTTCCCCTTGTAAGGGCATCTCTTTCTCAAGACGGGGAGGGTTCTGTCTCTAGAAACTCCTCAGTGGAGAAATCAAAGATTTAAATCTACATAACATTACCCTTATTTACTGTGCTTTTCCCAGTAACCTCTCATAACTGGCGTTCTCACCCTCCATCAACATCGTTTTTTGTCTGTAGCTGAAGATAGTATTTAAGGTGCTAGCTTGGGCCATTTTGGGGAGTTACTCAGTTTTCCTGAGAATACAGGACATGTATGTCCCATGTATACAGGACATACATTTTTAGACGAACAAGGGAAAAAACAAAAACAAAACAAAAATTGTCTATTTATTAAAGGAGGGTCCCAGCCAATAACCTAGGAGGGTAAAAGGAAAATTATTTTCCCGCATGTACACAGGGATAATGTAAGGGCATAGACCCCAGTAATAGTAGTTGAGTGTTCATGGAATTTGCATTCTGATGGACCAGCAGGCAAACAGAATATAAGTAAGCAAATAAGTAAGCAAACAGATGTAAAATAAAAATTGCAGAATACGAATGATATTATAAGAAAATAAATGGGTGCTGTGATAGAGAATAATAGAAGAAACTACTCCCAGGCTTTTAACAAATCTTTATTTTTTTCTTTTTCCTTTCTTCCTGAGCCTAGAATAATAAATAAAATATCTCCCATTTTACTGAATCTTCTAAATAAGAGAGAATATTGTAAACAAAATTGCAGACTGGTTTCTTCACTATGGCATAGAATTTGTGACTCACAAAACCATTTTAACTATGAAGGATGTTAGTTCAGTCATATATTTCAGGCTTACTTGAAGAAAAGAAACATCTTAAAAATAATTGTATCCATGTGTACAATATATTGATTCTCTTATTAGTTATAACAATGGTATGAATAGAATGAAAGACGGCAAATTCAAGAAATCATTCAAATTGGTATTTTTCTTCTTATTGGTCAGATTCTCAAAGTCATAATAACCTACCACACTTCCTTCATTCCTCTACAATTTGGTGTTTATTACCTTGTAGTAGGTAATTTTTTGATACTGGCTCTTTCCCCAAAGCATAACACCCTTGTTATCCACCCAATTTGGTATATGTTTCAAAATTGTGTTCCTTTTCAGTGCTGAGTAATGTTTTTTTAACCCTTCATCCATTGGAGGACAATAAGGCTGTTTCCATTTTGAGATCATTACAAATACAGTTACTATAAACATTCAAGTACAGGTTTTCATCTGGATGTAATTTTTCATCTCTCTGGGATAAAGGTCCAAGTTTATGATTACTAGGTTCTATGAGAAGAGTATATTCAGTTTTTAAAGAAATTACTAAGATATTTTCCAGAGAGACTATCTCATTTTACATTACCACTAGCAAGATACGAAAGATCCAGTTTCTTGCATCCCAGCATTTGGATTGTCTTAATTTTAGCTGTCCTAATAGCCACATAGTGATATCGCATTGTGGTTTCCATTTGCATTTCTTAAAGACTAATGATCCTGAATATATTTTCATGCGCTTGTTGACCATTGGTCTTTGATAACCTGTACCTTCCTGGTGTTTCCCATTTTCCAGTTTTGTTGTTTATGGTTTTGTCATTTTTTATGTATTATAGACATGATTTCTTTGCCAGATATTTCCTCTAAGTTTGTGCTTTGTCTTTTTATCTTAAGGTATTTTAGAGGACAAAAATTGGTCTTTGATGAAGTTCAATTTATTGTCCTATACTTTTGTGGGTTTGTTTCTGGGTTCTCTATTCTATTCCTTTGATTGGTTGGTCTTCCGCTCAACAAGTTCTATAGTCTTTTAAGGTTGACATTTCTTAATTTTAATTTTTGATAAATTGCATATATTTTAAGTATGTAACAGTCATTTCATATACTTTGCAAAATGATTGCCACAAGCAAATTATCACATATCTGTCATCTCACGTACGTTCTCACAAAACACACATATATACACACACATACCTTTAAGATCTACTTAGCAAATTTCAATATAGTATGTATACAACACAGTATTAACTATAGTTACCATGATATAAAATAGACTTTCAGAATTTCTTGTCTTGATTACTGTTTCCTTTAGTAGACATAGCAATTTCTACCACTTTTCCAAAATTGTTTAGCTATTATAACGCCTGTTGCCTTTCCAAATAAATTTTGGAATAAGCTTGCCAGTATCTACAAAAATCCACTAGAAATTTAATAAAAGTTGCATGAAACTTGTAGATCAACTAACTTGGGGAGAACTGACATATTTACTATGTTCATTCTTCCAATCTACAACCACTGTATGTGTCTCCATTTATTTAGTTCTTTAAAAAAATTTTTTCCATAAACATTTTATAGTTTTTGGCATATAATTTCTATACCTGGTTTATCATATTTATATCAAATATTTCACCATTTAATTGTAAATGGTATTTTTTTTTAAAGATTTTATTTATTTACTTGACAGACAGAGATCACAAGTAGGCAGAGAAGCAGGCAGAGAGAGAGGAGGAAGCAGGCTCCCTGCTGAGCAGAGAGCCTGATGCGGGGCTCTCTCCCAGGACCCTGAGATCATGACCTGAGCAGAAGGCAGAGGCTTAACCTATTGAGCCATCCAGGCACCCCTGTAAATGGTATTTTAATTTCCATTTTCATGTGCTTATTGCTAATATATAGAAATGCAGTTTATTTTTTTTTTAATTGATCTTGTATCCTGGCATTTGTTGAACTCACATAGTTCTAGGAGTTTTGGAGGACTAAGTTTCTCACAATTTTCTACATAGACATGTCATCTGATCATAGAGATAGCATTGTTTCTAACTTTCCAATTTGTGGGTCTTATTTCCTTTTCTTGCTTTATTGTGCTGGCTAGAATATCCAATACTACGTTGAATCAGAGAAGTAAGGGTAGAAATCTTGCCTTGTTTCAGATTTTAGGGGTGTATCGTTCAGCTTTTCACCATTAGGTATGTTAGCTGCAGGTGTTTTAAAGATGATTTCATCAAATTTAGGGTTTTTTTTCTATTCCTAGGTTCGTGGAGAGATTCAATCATCAATGAGTGAGGAATTTTATCAAAAGTTTTTCTTGTATTGGTACAATCATATGACTCTAGCCTATTGATGTGATGGATCACAAGGACTGACTTTTTTTAAATATTGAACTAGCTTTGCATTTGGTTGTGGCATATAATTTTTTTAATTGCTGACTTTGATTCGCTAAAATCTTATTGAGTATTTTTGAGCTATGCTCATTAGAGATCATCACCTGTAATGTTTTGGTTGTTTTTGTTTTTCACTGTTTTGTCCAGTTTTGGGTATTTTTACTGAACCATCAATTCAGGATTTAATGATCTAACTCATGAAGTAAAAAGCTAAGCCCTGGCACTCTGCCACCAACTGCCCCATCCCAGAGAATCTTGAGGAGGCTGAGCATAGCTTCTGGCTGGGTTTGCAAACAATGTTGCCAAACTCAGATAAACTGGAGTTGTTCTAGAGTTTTACACCTATGAACTCAATTTCTTTAACAATTATAGCTCCAATAGGATTATTTTATATTGGTGTTTTTTTTTCTTTGTGTTTTATCTTTTTTAGTTGTTTCGGTAGAAGGCTTCATTTGATACCACTTATTCCTCCATTGCTCTAAACGGAGATCTTTTGAAAATAATGCAAGTCACATTTTTGAAAATTATCTAGAAAGAAGGCAGCAAGTCTCTGCATTATTGAGACCTCAAGAAATAAACCAGATAAAACACTAGGGCGTGGGGGCCTCTCTGGACAACATAGAAATTGTTAACAAAAAAAGTCTGAAACTGATAAAATGAATTTTGCTAAGCAGTGCAAAAATCCAGGTGAAAAATAAACTCAATTATGATACTGAATAATTATAATAAAATATATCCACAGATATCTTAAAGACTAATTGCTGTTTTCTGGGCAGTTCCTGTAAATATGCATTAGGTCTGAAGCTAACTAATACCTATGTATATCTTACAACATTTATTTTGGAAGGCCCTCACAGGCAAAAGATGGGTGCCCTGAACCAGTACAAGAATAGGTCCTAACTCATTTATGAAAATCTTACAGACTCCAAAGTGAAATTGTTTGATTACAACTATTCTTACCTTTATAAAATACAATTCTTAGAAAGTATAGAAGTGGCTTTAATTTTAAAAACATCAGGGTCTGCTGTGACTGCTGATTTTTTAAAATCCTGCTAATGGTACATTGCTTGACAGGATTCAGATTTACATAAACATTTAAAATAATCAAAGATCAGAGCTCAAATATCAAACTCAGGCAAATGTCAATTTCCCTCTTCTTTGCTTCAACTGAAAATCAAAAGGGCTAATTTTACTAGTATCAAAAACATTTCCCCTTCTTAATAACCCCATGAGACTGAGGCCAAATCAAATGTGATATCTGCTTTTATTTCAAAAACAAAGTAAACTTTTATAAATCAAATTTTATGCAGTCTATAATGTAAAGAACCAATGAGAGAGATTTATCTCAAAATCCATAAATTGAACACAAACTCACAGAATAAATTAAATCAAATATGAAAGAAAATCAACATCTAGGTTTAGGGAACAATAAATATGTAAAAAGATTGAAAAATAATATAGCAAGGCAATCAAAACCTCCAGCAAAAAGAGTGGCAAGGGATTGGTCCTACAGATAGAAAAATGAAATACAATAAGAATGGTGTTAAAAGAATTTCCACGTCACTATCCAAAATGAGCAGGACATTACCTTGTGGCCCTGCGGCAGGGATAGAGTTTCTGAGCACTGATCTTATTTCCATCTCTATAGTGCAGTGGCTTTCCCTGGTCCTCAGAAAATAAAGCTTGCTGGGAAATTAATTTTGCAACTACTTAGTTCAAAACGATTTTTTGCAAAAAACACTAACGTCAGAGAAACTCAAGCTTATCTGAAAGGGAAGTGACAGCCACTTGTAATTGAAGATCTGAATCATCATGCTATTGTTCAAAAAGACTAAGCCAATGTGGCTAAACCATTATAATCTATAAAGAAATTGTTGCCATACCCTGAGAGTTTGTGCCTCTATCATAGTAAACATTTAGTGGATATGTGTTTATGGTGGCAATACAGAGGACACTAATGGGATAGAAGATGAAAGCAAAGTGTGGATTGGTCTGTTTTAAGATTTTATTTGATGAGAGCACAAGCAAGGGGAGCAGCAGAGGGAGAGGGAAAAGCAGGTCCCCTGCCCTTCCCTGAGCAGGAAGCCCAGTGCAGGGCTCGATGCCAGGACCTGGGGATCATGACCTGTGCTGAAGGCAGACACTCAATCAACTGAGCCACCTAGGTGCCCCGAAAGTGTGTTTTTAGTAATTATATGGTGTCATTTTATTGAAGAAAGGGGTGAGAAGGAAGAAACAAAAGGGAAGAGAGAACAAGGGGAAAAGATTGAGTTCTCTTGGACACTGCCTCCCTGGACTCCTATTGCCTATGGCGTCTGGTATCTATCATACTAGTATGGCATTCCAAGATAGCATTAGCTCAGTAGTAATGACAACCCCATTTGTTAAGCACCTACCACAGGCAAGATGTATCTAAACATTCTAAAAACATGATCATATCTAATTCTCAAACCAATTCTGCAAGATATGGTCTTTACAGATAATGAAACTGAAGCCCTGAGGCAGTTAAGTATACCGCCAAAGGTCACACAGCTAGTAAGTAGACGAGTTCAATTCACAAGTTCCTACTTTTGGGGCAACTGGGTGGCTCAGTTGGTTTTAGATGGGACTCTTGATTTTGGCTCAGATCATGATCCCAGAGTTGTGAGATGGAGCCCCATAATATCCATGCTGGGTATGGAGCCTGGTTTGGACTCTTCCTCTCCCTCTATCCCTAGCCCCTGCATATATGTGTGCGGTCTTAAGAAAAAAAAAGTTTCTATTTTCACCACTGTGGTAGACTAGCTTAACTTTTTAATATAATTCTTCATAAGAAGAAGTCTTTTTTCTTCTTCTTCTTCTTTTTTTTTTTAACCGATGTAGCTTGTAAGCTCTTTCACATCTATGTTTGGACATTAGTTTTATTTTCTCATTTATTAAAAACGTTTTATGTACGTACAATCTCCCAAGATTCCTTCAAGCTCTATTACTATCTAGGTTTCTAGTCTGTAAAAACCTCAGCCTTAGACGAGCTCTCATCAGCATGATAGGTGCTCAATAAAATATTCAAAAATGACTTGTTTAATTAATGGATAACACCCCCCCCCCCATTTAAGGAAAAGAATGTTATAACATCAGTAGCCACTGAAGTGTCCATTTTGCTTGAGGAACTCAAAATATTTAGAATAAGACAATGAATTTGGTTGTTTTTATGCTTCGTTAAGGAGTGAATTGGCAAAGTATTTTATGAGATGCCTATTCCAATTCTTTTTAAATTATAGCACTTCTGAGTTTGTATATATCACTTTCCTTTTCATAGTCTAACTTACTCGGTCAAACCCCATTTAACATTTCTATTCCCACCTAACATTTGGCAAAAGGCAAGGATTCTCAGTCATTAATATATCTCAAATTATACTCTGTCATTGTTATTATATTTTTGAATCACAAGACTTTTACACAATGAGCTATCATTCCAAAATGATCTTAAGTAACAATTTAAAAAAATTCCAATCCATTCTGTTGTGCCAGTGTATTATATTTCAACATGTTTTATCAAATATTTTAAAAACCACACAATATTTTTCTGTAAACACTTAGGCATGTGTCAGTGCTTGCATCATTTTATCCAATACTCTTGATAATCCAGTAAAGAGAATTCCCCCAAACTAAGCTGATTTGTTATTCCCATAATCTATGTTTGATTATAGGTAGGAAAAATAAGACAAATTTGCAGAAGCATTTAGATAGGCTATTCAACATTCCAGACTACTTATTTAGGCTGAATAAGTATTTGGCAAATTAAAAACCACACAGTTGTCTTTGTGCTATAAACAATCCAAGGACAGATGTGGGAATAGTTAGATGAGAAAGATTCTAGGTGGCAACAGGGAGGGAATGACCATAATATTCTCCAGAACAATGGTTTAGGGCCAAGTACTTGGATAAATATTGTCACTGATAAACAACGGTATCTATAACCATTTCTGTGGAGTAACATCTTCTTAGAACATTCACCATAGTAGAGAAACAATCTCAGTAGAGGCATCCAGACAAGTAGAGGTCCTAAAAATTTATGGAAGTAAGCAAAGAAGATCAACCAGGTAATACTAATGCCCAGAATGAATTATAACTTTATCTTGGAATTTTTCAGCCTTAAAGAAAATATGAATAAGCATATATTTATTACATATACTTATTGACATTTGTATGTATAGACACAGATACAAATATAAACATATTTTACCATTTTTGAGATAATATCTACTTCCTTAAATTCAAGCAGCTTTGGTTATAGCTACTGAAAGATTGTTTACAAAATATTTTTCACTAAATATTTAAATCCAGACTGTTTAGGCAGAGTTGAGACACTACAACCGTTCCTGAAAGAGTAGAATACAGTAAAAAACAAACAAACAAACTCATCTTTCCATAAGAGGTCACAAATACCATAAGCTTGTGAATAGAACATAGAGGACAAACAGGTAAAAATCTCAGGTTCTGAAGTGGAAAAAGAAAGTAAGTAGTAGAGCCTTTAGAGACACAGTGTTTTAGGTCTGAAGAAACCACTGAAGGAGACTGGAAAACTGCCAAAAAACAACACAAATACATCTGTGGGTAGAAGACCACTGCCTGGCCAAGGCTCATGTGGTAAGCAAAAATACAGTTACCCAGGGTGCCTGGGTGGTTCTGTTGGTTAAACATCTGCCTTTGGCTCAGAACACAATCCCAGGGTCCTGGGATGGAGCATCACATCGGGCTCCCCGCTCAGCAGGGAGTCTGCTTCTCCCTCTCCCTCTGCAGGTTTGTGCAGCCAATAAAATATTAAAAAAAATAATAATAATACATCAGTTAAATCAGACACACAGAGATTTTATTTCTGTTTCAAAAAGAAGAACGTAAGCCACAACAAAGAGAAATAAAGTTGACCCTAGATCACAAAGTCTAAAGATTCTCAAGGAGATGATCCTCAGTAATCAACAACTACAATACCTTCAAAAACAGAAAATATTTTCCACTAAATCTTGCCTATATATCAAGTTCTGGAACTTTCCTAATGCCTATAATAAAGGGGCACCAATGTAAGCACTTGTCTATGTTAGAGGCCATTTTGAATTAGTGAGGAAAAATTTGTCAGAAGTCTGAGAAAGAAACCATCCTCACCTTGTGGGCCTCTCCTTAGGTGGCAGCAGTTGTCATAACTCAAGAAATCATATTCAGCCATGAACATCAGCGGTCCAAAGTCAGAGGCTTTACCTTAGCTAATTCACCTTTCCCATTAATATTGAAACTGTGCTACTTTGAGAAAACTTTACAGTTAGAAGCATCTCTTTGTGGTCACAGCACTATGAGTGTAAATAGGCTGATCACTTTATTTTTCAAGTTTGTTGCAGGTCTGAAATCACAATAAATAGTCCATTAGAAGTTACCTATTAGTTATGTAGTTATTGGAAAACATCCGAATAACACGAAAGTTTTAGGTGTTATTTTATTTGAAACTTTTCCGCTCGGGGAGAACTTCAATAATACCTTGACATGTGCTGTCACTTCTGTATAAGACGAATGTGCTGGTCTAGGTTTCTCCATGATATATCTCGATAACATGGACAGACTGCTATATTTGGGGGCCTGAAGTATTTTAAGGAAAGTTTCTGGAGTTGGGCTATTCAAACCCAACAGTAAATGTTAACACTCCGTTGTCTTAAAATCTTAATTACCCTCACATTCCCATAGACTGCCGATACTTTCACACAAATGAAGTGTTAATTGGTATGAAGAAATTAGAAAATAGCAAGCCAACAATCTAGTATCTCTTTCAGGATTTTCAACCAGGTCTGGAGCCAATTCCTTGTTTTATTTATATTGAACCATTTCATTTGAGACCTGAGCTCTGGGGAGCCCATTCCCTAAGACATTTTCTTAGAAATATGCCTATATTCTGGAAGGAAATCTTCTGAGAAAAGAGCTAAGAAAATGAAAGAGAAAGCAAGGATCAAAGAAAAGACAAAGAATAAAAACAGAATCAGATAAACAAAACAGGTGAAGTCTAGAAAATAAGAAAGCTCAAGCTAAAAGAAAATCTCTGCCAATTTGAAATAAAACTCCCCAGGCTTATTCCAAGATTCAAACATAAGTACTACATCTGTGGCAAGGAGCAGAACATTATTAAAACTTTAATATTCTAACACAATTTCTCTCTTCTTCTAGAATACCTAATTCCCATTTCCCTTATTACCTGCATTGGAGAAATATATTAATTTTTTCTAAGTCAATTTACATTTTTATAAAATGGTATAAAATACCTTTCCTTAAATATTTATTGGAAAAAAAGTTTCAGAGAAGTAGAGTTTTTGAGACAGTAATTTGTTTTTGTATTAAATCAAAAATTTCCTTTTCAAATGAACAGATAATCCATGTTAGATATGTCTATTGGCTATTAGAAGGGTGAAAAATGGTAAGAGACTGCTCATAGAAAGAGTATTTGGTATTGCCAATAATTCCCGGGTCTTTATGTTTTAGTTTGAGTTTTTTGTTAAATTAGTATAATAATAGTACATTTCCAATGTCAAGTTTAAATGAGGTTATAGTGCAGGCAATAAATTCACAATCAATGCCAGATATCAACATATTACTATTATTTTTATTGTCAGTATTATGGATAGGATTTAAAAGATGTTTTTCTAGAGAAAGGGGAGTAACAAGTACAGAATCATCCTTCTATTTTTTGTTAATTTATCATCAACTCTCCACTTCAGAGATTAGGGTGAAAAAGAAAATAACCTGAAATGGGAAATAGAAAAATAAACTTGTCTATCAACTACTTCTATTAATTCGCTAGTTCTAAAATTAGTTACATTACATAGGTAGAGTAAAGCTGTTGAAATTCAGTAAGGCCATTTAATCGGAAAAAAAAAAAAATCACATCAGGGACACCTGGGTGGCTTAGTCAGTTAAGCATCTGCCTTTGGCTCTCGTCATGATCCCAGGGTCCTGGGATCAATTCCGGAATTGGGTTTATGGGAGCCTACTTCTCCCTCTGCCTGCTGTTCCCCCTGTTTACTCCCCCTGCTCTTGTGCTCTCTCTCTCTCACTCTCTCTCTCTCTCTGACAAGTATGTAAGTAGAATCTTTTTTAAAAAAAAATCAAATATACAATGGAGTATTACTCAGCCATCAGAAAGGATGAATACCCACCATTTGCACTGACATGGATGGAACTGGAGGGAATTATGCTAAGTGAAATAACTCAAGCAGATAAAGACAGTTATCACATGGTTTCACTCATAGGTGGATTATAAGGAATAGCACAAAGGACCACAGGGGAAGGAGGGAAAACTGAACGGGAAACTGAATGAAGAAATCAGCAAGGGAGACAAACCATGAGAGACTCTGGATTCCAGGAAACAAACTGAGGGTTATAGGTATTAAGGAGGACATGTGTTGTGATGAGCACTGGATGTTAAACACAGCTAATGAATCGTTGAACACTACATCAAAAAACTAATGATGTACTATATGCTGGCTAACTGAACATAATAAAAATAAAATAAAAATAAAATCAATTGATGTGGTTGTAACATTTAAATTCTTTTAAAAAACTGGGTCTCATGAAACTGACATACAATGATTGGTTGTTCTCCAAATTCAAAGAACTCGTCCCTTTAATAATATCAAGATTAAAGGAAAAACAAAATATTCATTTTTTTATTAAGTCTAAGATATTCTCTATTAGAGATTTTCACCTGGTCAAGTATGAACAACTTACTATATGGGTCTCCAAATGAATTGCTGGTTTGGTCTCATTTGCCCGTGAAACAGAGTGTATTTAATTTGGAAATCTCTTTCCTTAGGTTTCTGTCACAACTATTTTCCTTAAAACTCTCCAGAACTTTAAATGGAAATCTATTGAAATACAAAATAAGAAAATAAAATTGAGAGAAAGAATAACAAAGATAAAATACATTTTAGAATAAAGACAAAAATAAAATGTGTTGAAGAGTCAGAATGACAAAGCACAAGGTGTGGGGGAAGGGGGTAGGAATTTGTTCTATACTCAATACATATTGCAAGGGCTGATGGTAAAATTCCAGTCTCATCTGTGGGCATAGCACAGATGGCAAAGGATATGGCAGATTTCTCATCAGTGGATTTCTAACATGCTTTAAGCTCTATGCTCAAGTTAAGGTAATTTCAGATTCAAGAGAGCTTTCCAACAAGGTCTCTTACCCAAAGCAAATTATCTGCTAAAAACTTTCCATTTTTGCAGCACTCTCTTTTAACAGTTTCTATAATTTCCTGAAAAATACATAAACAGAGAACTCAGCTGGATGCAAACAGCTGCATGAATTCAACTCTTCTTGACTGATCTCCAATTCCCCCATTTTGTCCCCAAGGTAATTCTAAGTATTAGAATGAAAAAAAAAAAAAAGTAAACAAGAGATAAAGAAATATGTGCTATCCTAAGGTCCCTTAGACATCATTCTTCCAATAAAAAGTAACAGAATTTTAATAAGTCAGCAAATTTTAACCATTTCTTAATTATACAGTTCCACACATAATAATCATCTGAAAGAGGCCAGTATAACCAGTAGGTCATACAGAAAAGACAGAATTTTAGGTGAGGAAAAAGATGTACTTACTAAGGACAATTGGGCAAATCACTAACATCTGGAAAAGGGTGCTAGAGAATGTTTGATTCTCAAGATTATGACTAAGTTTCTTGCCACTGCTAGAGAAGTTTTCATGCAAGGTTGCTGTTACAGACTAAACTGCCTCCCCCTGGTATTCTTACATTGAAGTCCTTACGCCCAAGAACTCAGAATGTGACTCTTGGAGATAGGGTCTCTGAAGAATAAAACAAGTAAATAAGGTCCTTAGGGAAAGTTCTAATTCAGTATGACTGGCATCCTTATAAGAAGAGAAGAGAAGATTAGGACACAATCATCCAGAGGGGAGACCATGTGAAGATACAGGGAGATGATGACCATCTACAAACAAGGAGAGAGACTTCAGAAGAAACCCACCTGCCAATACCTTCATCTTGAACTTCCAGCCTACAAAATCATGAGAAACACATTTCTGTTGTTTCAGCTACTTTTAAGACGGAGATATTCTGCTAAATGGCAGTCCTTCCAAACTAATAGTTTAGAAAATGTTACTATGGTCAACTCGATTTTTTTTTCAATAATCAGTACATAGGTTCTCCAGCTAATTTTCCTCCCTTTCTAGTTCATTAACATATTTCCCATAAACTGAATAGGAATTAAAAGAAAAATCAATTTGGTAAAACATTTGTTGCTGGGAGTTTACTTAAGAAAAAAACATCTCTTTCCTCTTCTTGAATTCAAATTAGAGTTAGGCCCTCTCTCTTCATGCTCTTCCTATGGCACTTAGAGTATATTATAGCTCATTCCTAGATTATGAACTCTCTGCAAGTAGATTTCTTGCATGTCTATAACTGCCCTTATATTGCCTGGAACAGGATATTCCTAGTACCTTAGATAATGCTTGACACACATCAGGCATTTACTAAATGTAACAGGTATTCTATGTTTGCCAAATCAGGGAACCCTACCACATCATTAACTTTCATCTTTTTTTTTTTTAAACTAATTGAGAAACAAAACTTAAGTTACTTTTCCAAAATCACATCAGTTTTGTTTTTGAAGGGACCCAACAAATCACACTCCTCATTTCCTTAGTTCTGAACCATTAATGAAGACAAAGGAGTCTAAAAATAGAAGCCAGAATGTTATCTTTATTATTAAGATTGAGTTAAAGAACATGGTCTAGGTTTGTAAGAACCAAGGGCTTCCTAATATAGAACTCTAAAAGTAGATGTTCCTATCATTCTCAGACAACGGAATTGGAGTGCACATCATGTAAAATATAGAGCATGGAAGAGAAACCAAAATGACTTATTCCTTGGCAACTGGATTGTACACAAAGGAAGAAATAACTGGCATTTTGACACTCAAAAACAAAATAAGCCACTGCATTCTCCTAGACAGTAGTATGCCTGGGAGTTAAGAAAAATCAGGAGTTGCCCTAGTGGAGCTCCCTCTACAGGGAAGGAAATGCAAGGAGCAAGTGTTGCCCAGCCGGCACCTTACCAACCAGCACGGAATGTCGGGCGCTCAGACTCCTCTTCTGACACCAAGACTTCTCTTACTATATCTGCCTTCGTAAAATGATTCCGCAGATTTGAGAAAAAGAGTCAACCTGATTTCAGAGGTCTCTCTAGATTTTAATGGTGACTGTTTGGCTTTTATGTTAGTGCAGCAGTGAAGTTTTTAAAGACTTATTATATACAAAGCTCCACATTTGGCACATGATAGAAACCACACAGAGAGCACAAAGACCATCTAGTAAGATATCACACACACACACACACACACACATACACACACACACACAAAATCCAACTTGGAGCATTTCTGACCTGGTGCAAATACAAAAAAAGACTGGAAATGAGGGCTGGGAACAGAGAGAGATTAATAGTGGGGGGAAAGGAAAGTTTTTCCTAAAAGATTTTCAGCTGCATTAGTGCAGCTACTTGCTATTTTCAGAAATAAGGAACAAGAAAATTTGTTCTCTGGGTTGTCAAATGATCCTTCCAATTAGCCCTGAGTGCAATTGTAAGGAACTATTGCCTACCACCACTGGTGTGCTGGTCAGTTTTAACAACGGGCTCTTCGAGCCCTGATTTGTAACGTTTGCTGATTTCTAGCATTCACTGATTTCAGTGGTGTAAATATTCTAACCATAGTCCATTTCAAGCTCCTGCAGGACATCAACAGCGCACAAAATTCCTGAATATTTAACACTCGGTTCTCACCAGTCAGCGCAGCCTTGGTCCAGAAAGATGCCTAGAGAAGAAAAACTCTACTGGAAAGGGTACAGATGGCCAGTGGAGGGACTCAGCTCTGTAATGTAGCAGGTGAAACAAGACTCTTGGGAGCCCACAGAGTTATCCAGGGAAGCACACGAGGGCTTGGCTTGGGAAAGACACTGCATTCTGGCACACTCAAGAACAGTTGAAGAATAGGTTTAGGCTCAAGCTGAGGAGTAATCTTACAGCTTTTCCATCATTTTCTAATTCCAGATATTGGAAATAGGAAATGATTTAAACAAATAAACAAGTAGAAAGAGCTATACCAAGAAGAGACATTCTCCCTCGATAATAGCAATACTGATCTCAGCTACGATTCTAACACTGCTAACGAGAACTTCTAGTTTTTACTTGTCAACAACCACTGGTTACTGGATGCTAAGACTGACAGAAATAAGGAATAGCCAAGGTAATTAGTAGAAATAATACACTGAACATTTCAACTAACCTCATGCTGAGAATGATAAAACTCATAATTTATAGCCAGTGTGTGTAAAAGGATGAAATGCAAGCATTTTCCATACATAAAAGGCTTATATATGCACAGAGGCACAGGATGAAACTTTAATTTTAATAGTGGGGGCTTTTTTGGGTTCTAATTAAACCAATTGTGGATCTCTTTGTGGGTGCACAGTGACTTTTCTTAGGTAGTTAATTAGAGAC